>NW_010254598.1:2227-28701 GCF_000690775.1 Eurypyga helias
GACAAATTAGCCCTTTGAATAAATAGAATAGGGTTTCCTTAGTTGGAGTAGAATGGAAAACATTGTAAAGGAGAGTTTTATAGTCATCTGGCCAGAGGGTCAGTGTCGATAGCTTTGCTTTTAGCTTGAGGAAAACCTTTTTCAAATCCCAGCAGCTTCTGCAGAAGCACTTGGTGTGGGAATTCTGGAGCAAAACTGGGAGACTTGCTGGCTCGTTAGCATGTTGTCTGCAGCACTCCGTCAGCTCTGTTGTTTATAGCAATGTTATAATGAATGCTTGAATACACCAAAAGGTTCGGTTGTGCTTTTAGGTGCACAGAGTTCCTTTATACCAGATTTGTCAGTGAGGTTTATGTAAGCTTCCTCACCTCTGGCTTCCAAACATTTCATGTGTCAGACTGGAATTATAGTACATTTTACATGCATTTTCATTTTTACACCTGTAAGAGGCTAAGAAGAAAATACTTGCAGAACTGGTGGTTGTAAAGATGTGTTTTCACTCCCATTTTGTCAGTAAAAATCAGGTGGATTTTCAGACCACATAAAAAATAGGAACTTAAGATGTCACTCAAGTATGCCTGTACTTAAAGTTGCTATTCTTTCTGCTTGTCTTTGTAGACCTGCTGTAGGATATCATATTGTCACAGATAAAGGATTTAATTTTTCAACAACAGATGATGCCTTTGTGTGCCAGAAGAAGAATCATTTCCAAATCACAGTCCATATTAGAATCACTGGGCATCCGAAATATGTCAAAAGTCAGATGGAGGGGAAACCAATAGAAAAGTTTTACTTGAAAGCTTTTGGAATAAAAGTAAGTATTTTTCCTCTTCATGATTATTTCTTTCAATAAGCTAGTATGTGATTATCCATAGAATAAGGTGAATAATTGAAATGAACCCTTTTCTTAGTAATTTTTTCCAAGAACTGAAAAAAATAGTACTCTTACGTTATTAATGACTTCTGTGGGGAATTCTTTTGCAAAAAAAGGGATGTTTTGTGGATGCTTGTACTGACATATGCTGAAAGATGTCATGTTTGCCTGTTTGCCATGGTTTTACGGACTTTATTCTCTTTGGCTAAAATTTTGTTCCCTCTGTGGGCAGTGCAGGGGCATCAGCTGGTGTGTAGGTAGCCAGTATACCCATTGGTCAAAAAAATGTGTTGAAAAAAAACCTGTTCACAAAGCAAAGAAAAAGAATCACACCTGTCTTTTCTGAACAGTTCATGTGTAGAAAACCAACAGATTTTCTTCTTACCAGGCTTTGCATTTTCATTTTAAGAACCAAATTATTTCCAGCTAGTATGGCACCACAAGCTTTTGTATACAGAAGTAGTAATAATTTTTAATCTTTCTGAAAGATATTACCAGTTTTTTACTTACTACCAAAATTCAGTGGTTTAAAAAAAATCCATGTGCTTGTTTTACAAGGCAGTTACTGCCAGTTTTGCTTAATGCATTCTAATGCAGAAGAAATTAGTGAATATTGGTGTCATCTGTTCTCCTCTGAAGCAAAGTGCTGCTTGGTACCATTCCAGAAAGGAACAGAAATTTACATTAAAATAACTTTTGGAACTACCTTGCACAGGTTCAGTTCTCATGTTAAATATTGACACTTATGCTCTGGGATAGAATGAGCCAATAACAGGCTAGAATCAGAAAGCAATTTTTCTTTCTGAATGCGTTACTTTTCTTTTTCCTTTCAAATTACATCTACAGAATGATTTGGGGCTTCAGACTAGCTGTCAGGTGTCAGTTGATCAGGAGTCAATTCCTGGGTTACTTTCTATGTAGTTCTGTGAGATATGAGAGGGATTTCAGTTTCAGACATAATTTGCATATCAATTTCTATTTAAAAGTTAATTTGTTTGAAGATTCAATATTCCTGTGATTTTTGATAATTCTTTTTTTTCTTTATAGGTGGAAGCTCCAAATCAAACAATTGCTATTGAACAGTCTCAATCAGATCGAAGCAAAAAAACTTTCCATCCTGTTAAGTAAGAATTTTGAGAAATTTATTCCATTTTATTTCAACATATGCTTGGTCTGAAATGTGATGTAGTTGTTTCTTGGAAACTTACAATAGCTCTAAGCTAGTTTTCTGATCTTCATCTGAGTTCCATTCTGGGTGCACACATAGAATCACAGGAGTAGTATATACCTGGTCTCCCCTCATTAAGGAAAATTTTCAGCAGCTTTACAAATGTGTTAAGTATGCCCATCTGAAATAGTTATATTCAGCTTGCAACACTGCTTTATGGTGGTTAGAGCTGCATGACAGATACGTTTCCCATCTCAAAAAATGTCAGTGATGTTCCTGTTCTACATGGGCATGAGATGTATTTGCAGTGCTTTTAGGGAGGAGTGCCTCTGCTAGAAACACACAGGCAGCATCTCCCTGGAACTCTCTGCCATTCTTCTGCATCTTAACTCACTGGTAGAATCAATGTTTGTTCTTCTGGCATAAGTGTTTTCTGTTGGAGCTGTTCTGTTCTTTATAAATAATTAAATAAGCCTTAAAACAAAAACAGGTAAGACAGCATCAAGTTTGACAGGACAGTGCTGGAATAAAGGCTGCAATATATAAACTGCAAAAATTAACTTTGAGCTTGGGAGAAGAGCTTGATTTTCACTAAATTACATCTATCATGGCATTTTTCTTCCTTTTGTACACTGACAAAATAGATTGTGTGTATAAATAGTTTCATGGGTCACTGCTTGATGGACTGTGCTCTTACAGACTTATAAATTAGGTGCAGGTGAAAAAAAGCAGTAAAATGTATTTGTTTTAATGTGGAAATTCAGATCCAATAATAACAATATTAACCTTGGCAATCAACAAATGCCCATCATATGGAACACATACGGTTTTATTGTGATCAACTGTTGTGCAAACAGACCAAGAAACACAGGACTCCTATTGCTAAGAACGGTTTCCCACTGCTGGTGCTTTGTCCTGTTTATCACCTTGCCGCAGTCACTGCTTTTAATGCACTTTTATAAACCAAGGCTGCTGCACTTTTACTTGGGTTCCTGTGGTTTGGTGTTGTTTTCCCCACCGCCCCATTTGTCAGTCTTCTTAAAACTGTTTTAATGAGTTGGAGGAAATCTTGCTTGAGCAAGGCAGATGTCCAAATGCTTATTTCCCTGATCTTGTTTCCTTTTCTGTTTTAGAGTAGATCTGCCAGGGGACCAGGTAACTAAAGTAACACTGGGAAGGCTTCATTTCAGTGAAACTACGGCAAATAACATGAGAAAAAAGGGGAAACCTAATCCTGACCAGAGGTATTGCTGTAGCTGGTTGGCCTCTGTGTGTGAAAAAAGGTGGTCTGCTTTAGGATGGAGCTGATGTTTGTGAAAAGTCTCAGAGTTGCTGAATCTTTGATTTTATTTCAAATTCTGTGATATGTGGTATCTGCTTAAAGGCCACTCCTCTAGAGAAGAATAATATATGTAAATAAAAACATTTATATGAGAATAAAAGAAAATATCCTCATGGTTAGAAGCTGTTTCAGAAAATCATAGCCAGAATGACAGCTGATGAAATCAGGAAGCCAAAAAATCAAATAATGATAATTTTTTTCTGGGGAAGAAAGGGTCTTCATCTTTAAATCTTCATTACTTAAATTTATCAAAATTACTGTAATTTTGGTTCGTTTTCAGTGATCGTGGGGATTGAAATAGCGTATTACATGAGAGTGAAGGAAATAGCTTTTCTTTCATACTGTAACTTAAATGCAGTTTTAAAATGTTCTAGATATCTTTTTATGTATCAATAATAGCAGTTGTATTTATAACTTTTGGTTTTTTTTTTTCTGTGAGAAGACATCACTTATTGTCTTGGTTAATTCAATTTCGAATTAGATACTTCATGCTGGTAGTTGGACTGTATGCTGTCTCTCAGGACCAGTTCTACCTACTGTCTGCAAATGTCTCTGAAAAGATCATTGTGAGGGTAGGTAGAAATCTGTATTGCGTTCATGTGAAAAGTATTTACTGTTTTGATATTCAAAGGGCACTGCGGGGGGGGAGATGATTCTTGGACATAAAAATTACCACTGACTCAGAAGTTAGACAAAAAAAGTTGCAGTTGCATATTGTATGAGTATGTTGTTATCTTTTAATTATTGGGATTTGAAGATATTAAAAGTAGAGCCACAGAAGAATTTAAAAAGAAAGCTTACTGTGAATGCCAGCACAAAATACATCGATTTTTCCAGATTTTTTTCTTTGAGGTGAAACAATTTCCTGCACTTGCCAGGAATTTGGTAGGTGCTTTCATTGGCTAGACACTTCATTTTCAAAAGATGATGAAAAAAAAAAAAAGGCAAGGAAAGAAGGTCAAGCAGCTCTAGGAAGGTTAAGACCCATAGCTGCCCCTTTCCAGCATCTTTCCTGAGTGTCCCAGCTCTTAATTTCATGGCTATAATTTGGTTTCAAAATAGAAAAAGGAAGCATTGGTCTGTCTTCCTCATGACTGTTACTTTTCAGCCCCTGATCCACATAAAGTTTTCCTATTATTACTCAGCTTTACCCTACAGTTAGAGTTAGACTTGAAAGAGAGAAAAACCCCAGAGCTCTGTTGTAAGAGGTTCTATGGAAGGTTAGGAGAAAGCGCAGTCCTCCAGTGAAAGGGGACTGCCAAGGGAAGGTGGGGGCTGCCAAAAGCTTTCAGCCCTGGCCCCTTTCGTGTGACCAATAGCTCGTAGTTAAGTTTTGCAATGGGCATAGTCTAAGGTTGTTTTTTTCTAGGGGGAAAATTATGTTTAGGGCTTAGAAAGCCAGGAAATACATAGGTGCCATGTGGTGAGGCTGCAACAGATGGTGACGGCTTCCGGAAGATTGCAGTCCAGTGAACTTTTTCATGTGGGCCAATTGAGGAGCTGTTTCTTGTTTCCAAGGAATCTTCCTAGTCCTTGGCTTATGGTGAGGAGTAGGCTTAGTATTTTGTTTTAAAGTCAAAGACCAGTAGTTTTAGTGTATTATGTGGGGCTGGGAAGGGGCTCCTAAAGAAAGGTGAGGGCTGTCAAAAGCTTTTAGGCCTGGCATCATTTCATGTAGGCCATTGCTTGGGTCCTTTGTGGCAGCCCATCCTCTGCCTAGGCTTATGATTGCGGCCTGGTTGAACATTTGGGTTGGGAGAGAGCAGAAGTGCAGATCCCTAGTATTTGCCGTGTTGCACAAGGTTTTCCAAAGGAAGATGAGGGCTTTCAGGTGGTTTCAGTCCTGGTTCCTTTTTGGTTTGGGCTATAACTTTGTGTCTTCTTGTGCCCTAAAGCCTCTTCTTGCAGTTGTGGTTAGTTTTTTAGAGGGCAGCGTGGCCAAGAGCTCGTTTCTGGGTGAAGCCATGAAAGGGCTTTGAAAGCAACATTTGGAGTTCAGTAGTTTTGTGCCCTGCTGAGTTGTATCATCCTGGCATTGCCATCGGTTCTTTTATTTCAGGAGACTGAAGCGTTGCGTTTGTATCATTCCTGCATATTTAGTTCTTTGCCTTTTTTGTCCATTAATTTCCATGATAGTGCTTTCATATGACTTTCTCATTCTGCATCTAGCAGTGTTAGAAATATCATCTCTCTACTGATTTGGGAAAGCTGTTGAATTTTCACATTTGGCTAATCCTTGGGATTACTGTTGCCTTATAAGATACATTTTTATGTAAGATTTAGAAGTTTTCATTTTTCTAGCATTTTTAATGTTAGACCCTTTTGAAATTTCAATGAAAAGAGCTCCTTCAGTGTGTGTGAGACAGTATTTTAGTAGGAATCCAGGGAATAAGATTTGAAAATGTAGATAGTATTACAGACAAAGAAAGAAGAATCCAGAAAAACAGAAAGACCAAGAGGCTGTGATTTGAAGTGGTGACAGGAAAACTGGGGGGGGGGGGGGGGGAAATGAAAGGTAATTTTCCAGATGTCTGTCAGGGCTTCAAGTGCCAGGGTACAGCAAGTCAGCCACTGGCTACTGTAAATTGGCAAAGCTGTGCAAATGCACTGTGAGAGAAAGCTGGTCATGTTCTGGCCCTTTATACACTCAAACCTAACAAAACTACCAGCCGAGTAGTGGTTATCAGGCATATCAGATCATGCTCTAATTGTGGCGGAGAGTGGTAAGTGCAGAGCACCCTGCCTTGTACGTGGCAAAGCCTTATGGAAGCCTGGCTTCTTTCAAGGATTGCAAACTTTTTATCGTGATCATGCTTTTGTTCAGACTCAGATTTTTAAAGCCTGAGTTCAAACTTAAAAAAAAAAAAGGCAAAATTAATTAGTGAAATCAAATGCTTTTTCTATTTATACACAGTCAATTGTTTTATTGGTGTCCTTTGAAGGACCCTGTTTCTTTGACAAGAAATTTCTAATCTGAGTTAATTTAAAACGTTACAGATGATTTTAGAAACCATGTGTGTTTAATCTCTGCCTTGTTTGCTCTTTTCTGATTTCCAGCCTCAGCTAAAATTCATTGGGAAATAAAGAATGGTTATGTTAATTGAAGGTGGGGTGGTTTAGATTAGATATCAGGAAGAAGTTCATCATGTGAAGCACAGGTGGTGAAGCACTGGAACAGGTTGCCCAGAGATGTTGTGGATGCCCCATCCCTGGAAGGGTTCAAGGCCAGGCTGGATGAGGCTCTGAGCAACCTGGTCTAGTGGAAGGTGTCCCTGCCCATGGCAGGGGGGGTGGAACTCGATGATTTTTAACGTCCCTTCCAACCCAAACCATTCTGTGATTCTATGTGGCACAACACCACACACAATTGAGCGCATTTGAAAAGTTTTGGACATGATCATTTAGCTTAAGGTGATAATAAAGTAGAATTGAAGGGAAAAAACCATGAGGCCAATGCTATGTGAGCAGAAACACTTAGAAGTGACTCCACTGTTTCTTTATGTGCTGTGGTAGAAGAGCTCTTGAATACAATTTAAATATTAAAGATGAGGCATTTCATTTGCCCTGAATTTCTAATGGATAAGCAATAGTACATCTATGTTATACTGTATCTTTAAACATAATTTTTTTCTTTCAGGCATCTAACCCAGGGCAGTTTGAGAATGACAGTGATGTGCTGTGGCAGCGAGGACATGTTCCAGAGACGATAGTCTATCATGGTCGAGTAGGAATTAACACAGATGCACCAGACGAAGCACTGGTTGTCTGTGGGAATGCAAAAGTTATGGGCAGAGTCATGCATCCATCTGACAGCCGAGCAAAACAGAATATCCAGGAGGTGAGGGTTGTGGACTATTTAGGGCATTTACGTTTGCACTACAGCACATGTGGGGATCATTGTTCTGACATGTGAAGCAGCTTCTTTATCCTGAGCGTGTTGAAATTCTGGCCTAAAGAAATTGGGTGTACTGCTGTGCTCTGTAGAGCTATTGCCTGTGGACTTTGGAAGAGGCTGACAATAGAAACTGGGGATATCTGTGTAAATGGGAGTTGTCAGACTGAAGGGTAACTGACAATACAAATAGCACTCTGCTAACGGGGAATGGGAAGATCGTCTGTATTTTTCAATGTGAAGACTGGCCGAGTGGCCATGTCAGGCTTGTTGCTATCGCAGTGAAGTCCTAGAGGCCATGACGTTCTTAGTGTTTCAACATGTGAGTCTTGGTATTTGTCCAACTAGGTCGATACGAATGAGCAGTTGAGAAGAATAACACAAATGAGGCTGGTGGAGTATGACTACAAGCCTGAATTTGCATCTGTTATGGGAATAAAAAATACCCGTGAAACAGGTATTCAGTAAGCTCTGTTCCCATTTTTCATTTACTTCCATTGTTGCTTACTGTGCCACAGTCTCTTCTAACACCCTGTTACTTCATCTTCACTTCTCAGGATACTACAATTGCATTCTTTGCAGTGTTTCTCGTGTGATATAAAAATGCCAAAATTAAGTATTGATGGTAATTTTCCAACTTCTGTTTCAATCTAGACAGGTTTTTTTTTCCAGAAGTTTAATGAGAATGAAATAAATTAAATAAATAATGATGAATAATCATCACAAAAAATTTTATTCTTATTGCAGAGAAATGGGAATTCTAAAGGTTTCTGTTTGTTATGTGTGGAGAGTGTGTGTGTGTGTGAAATCCTGGATTTCCCTAACACAGAGAAGTTCTAGATCATGTTTGGCCCTACCTGTAGCTTTTAGGGTGAGCAACTCAAAGCACACAACCATGGTCAATGGTATGCCACTGTCTTTCCTGACTTTAATTTCTATTATCTTGTGAACAGGAGTAATAGCCCAAGAAGTAAAGGAGCTTTTACCTCAAGCTGTTAGAGAAGTTGGAGATGTTGCTTGTAATGATGGAGAAAAAATAGAAAACCTCCTCATGGTTGACAAGGTATGGTCTTGAGAGAGGAAGTGGAGGTGTGGATTTCCACTTTCCTTTCATATATGGAGCTATAAACACACATTGTGCTTTATACAAAGCTGTAGGCCTACGCATGTGTTTACAAAAATAGTTCTGCAAATCACTGAGAAAATCTGAACCATCAGGTGTCAGCAAATGGCTGAATCTTTTAATGACAAGTATTTATATTAAAGCCTCATTATGATAATAAATAAACATAAAGAGGAAAGGAAAATATGTAACTGCCGAATAAAGGTGGGTACCGATTTCCCAGCATTGGTCCAACAAGTGGGACTCCAAAATACTCTTTTGTGTTTAGGTGTTTAAGCTAATTCCAGTCTTCTGGAAGTGAATTAAGCAAAGTTGGCATTTTATTTGATAAATAAATGTGTTCTTACCCTAATCCTGGTGTAATCATGTCATATCAGATACAAATGCTAACTGTGTGATGTGTGGGAAGGTTGTTTTTTTTGGCTGAGATCCTTATTATAGTTTCAAAATCACATACTATAAAATGTTTCTGGAGTAAGTACCTTGTTCATAGGTTGGAAACAATGCCTTAGTCTATTGTCCTGTGCCCTCCTCCCCTCCTTTTCCTGTAGAAATAAGACTGCAAGGGACTGTCAGTCATGGAATGCAGTCCCACAGGCCTGCAGACCGCGCTTGTCTGGAATGTTGCTCAGAGCAGCAGCCCCTCTGTTGTGCGCTGGTTCACTGCAGCTCAAGGACCACTTCCCAGCTTTTTCCCACTTACAGCTGATAATGGGAAGAGGGAGGTTTTAAAGATTGCTAACCTTGTATTCATTATAATCGTGCTTTCTTTCATTATCTGATAGAAACAGAAATTTACACCAGCAATCTTGGAGAAAATATCTATAAAAAATACTGCATTTCACTTATCTTCTTTTGATAGGCTACAAATAAGTTAAATTCATAGGTTAGATCTGCTAAACTGTATTCCATATAAAGGAAGCATGAACTAGACACTTTGAATAATGCTGTGGAAAGAGCACTTTCTAGAGATACTAAAAGGAGACTTTTATAAAGTTCACTGTATTTGGCCAGGGTTCCAGCTTGTAGCTGATTTTTAGATGCTGATAGAAGAGTGGTGATGTTAGTGACACTAGGTTCGTTTTGCTCTTTAGCCCTTCCTGTTACATTGTGTGACAGCTGCAGCATCGTTTGCATTTTTGAGCCCCCTCCCAAAGATCTTCAGGGTAGTCTTTTTTTTCTGACAAAACTTTCAGGTTGGACAGCTGAACTTTGGATTTATATCTGTCTCTTTGCTGCAATATCACACAAAATACCACCTCTAGCAGTACTTCTCAGCACTGCTGTTTGGGCCCATCGTGTTCCCTTTCTCCACTGTAGCTTGGGTCTCTGGACAAGAGAATGCATGCCAGAATGTCTTCCAGGGATATGACCTAACAAATGGAGAAAGCCTGCTGCACTCTGCAGGGTGTGATTTTTGCCCTGGATGTGGCTCAGGCAGGAGTGAGTTGTTACAGGAGTGGCTTATTTGCTGCTTTGCACCTTCTGCTTTCCTAGGTCTGGGATCATTTCACAAATGCTTTGACGTTGTTTTAATAGAGTCAGGTAAATCTGTGCTTCTCCTCTTTCTCCTAACACCTGTGGCAGAGCATGTGAATGTCAATCCTGTGACTTTTGGTGTGACAGAGGGAGTAGAGATCTGTGTCTAACAGTTTCAGATATTGAACCTATTAATAAGATATTGAATTAAGTTATTTGGAACATCTGATGTTCAGGTGGAACATCTGCTTTAAATGTCTGGAGCTCCCAACTCCAGAATAGCTCAGCACCTTGAGTAGTAAATGGATGCTGCTTCATACCTTTGCTTTCAGTTAGACAGGTGATGAGGCCTTGAACTTTATCTCACGTTTCAAGTTGAGTTCCAGATAAGCAGGATACTGGCTGGTTTGGTTGTGTCTTTTTGTCAGTTACGTGTTTGGAGCTGTCAGACTCCGTAAAATTAATTGATTACATGACACATTTGAATGATGCTTTACTACTTACTAGAGGAATGTCTCAACTGTGTGGAAATTTGCTGTTTTCTCCTCAGACGCACTGTCCTCAGTGCTTTGTGAAGCAAGGCCATAAAACTCTAATCAGGCCTTTTCGGCCAAAGAAAGTACTCCTTCATTTTGCCAGATGAGCCATTTTCTCAGCTAATTGAAGTCACCTAGAAGAGATTCATGCATGATTGGAAGAGAATGGAGAGGACCACTGTTACATGATAGGAGGACAGTGATTTCACAGTTCTAGACACAAGGTTATTTTGAAGTCACTTTTTAGTTAAACAGGCTGCTGTTCTTCTGGTAGCAAAGAAGTTTGCAACTTACCACCAACACATGTGTTCTGGTTCTGTTTATACAAAATACTGCCTGTTTTTGTGGAATCCAGTCACCTTTAAAAGAAAGGGATGTGTGGAATTTACAGCGTGAAAGGCAAAACTCTGCTTTTGTCTTTCTTCTGCATGACTTGACTGGACTAGAACACTTAGCAACATCAACTGCAGTAATAGCTTCATCCAGGGTTTAATGTCATCAGTTTGGTTGTACATTGGTATTACAAAATCTGTTCTTTCACACACATCAAAGAAAGTGTGACCAGTAAGTAAGATTAGTAACCATTTTTGGTTTAGAAATGGATGAAATAGTACAACCAATCAGGTAATAACTGAGGGCTTTTCTGGCAGCAGATTGATACCTAAATAATAAGCAGCAGGTAAAAGAATAGAAGGCTTTTCCTGGGTAAAATATTCAGCAGTGCACGGAGTGTGTCTGAACTGTTAGTTGTGGTATTGCTCACGGTATTAGAACTTACAGGACTTCCATAAGAGGCTGGAGAGGTTGAAGGGGAGAACAAAATATGCCATCACAACTTGGCCTCTGGTTTGGATCTTTCACTGATTCCTGCGTGATTCATGTTATGTGTACAACATGGATAGAAACTCTGGCTTGTCTGAGCCAGGTTAATCAATCCTTTAGGTAGATGGTTGGATGTGCATTTTGTGAAAGGATTCTGGAGTCTACGTTCAGCTGCAGCACTACAAGCCTAATAGATGCCTTTTGTGACAGTGTTAAGGTTTAAAATTAAACACAGTATGAAGGCAAAATATAGTTTAAATTCTTGGTCTACAAAGCCCTTTAATTCCTTCAAGTTTTTCTGCAAGTCCTCATTTTCAGTTTACTGCAAATTGAACATAGGCACTTCTTACAATCTAGCAAAAGGGTTTTATAGTCATAAGTGCATCCAATTTACAGTGAGATAACCTGTGTTTGCATTTTAAATATTTAGTGTGTCCTTACATAGGTGAATGCTGTACTCATTACTGCTTGTTATATCTGACTGATGAATATACTCTATCTTTGTCACTGTTTTGCTTCTCAGGATCAGATCTTTATGGAGAATGTTGGTGCTGTAAAGCAGCTTTGTAAACTAACCAACAATCTTGAAGTCAGAATAGAAGAACTGGAACAGTGGAATAAGAAACTGGCCAGGCTGAAACGGATGAGCAGCTTAAAGTCAACAGCAAGTGAAGAGAGCAAAGTCAGGTACCTCTGTCTGAAATGTTTTCTGGTAATTGTCACAGAAATTGGTAAAGTCACCTCTGTGGTAGAGGTGAAAACCAATTTTGCTTGACAGTGGAGTTCAGCTCATTTCCAGCATTTAAGTTGTGCAAAAAATACAAATTTCTCATTTTTTTTAAGTCACTGACAAAATTAATATTTGAAATGGCTGTTAAATTGCGGTCAGTTTTGTGATTGCTTCGGTTGCATAAGGTCGGGGCAGATTATGTCCAGTTACAACCCTGGAGTTTGGAAATTGTTGCTACGAGACATCTGCAGAACTGCTTCTGCGAGAAAGAATCTTCATTAGTGCTTTACTGGAAATGATGAGCATTTCCTATTTCTAAACCGTCTCCCAAAGTTTTCTTTGAAATCAATGAAGCATTTAATAGCATTCACCTCAGTGAGTTAACTGGAGACCTTTGTTCTTAAAAATGAATCTGATGACACTTCTGTCTTTCTCTTTTTAAATGTTAAAATTGCAAAAACAAGTGACTAACATCCTATTGAAAATGTCTCTTTTTCACTTTTTAGTTGCTGAAACATTTGAATGTTAAAGAGATTTTGTCTCTTACAGCAGGTATAGTCGAGCTACTAGTCTTTTGCCATCAAAAAAATCAGTCCCGCTAAAATCCGGCAAGGTGAGTGAAATTAAATACATGCAATATGCCTGTGAGAGAGCTTTTGTTAAGTGCTGAAATACTGGTGAAAGCTATCATGTTTCTAAATACAGAATCAAATTTCTTAGCCAGAACTATTTAGTATCATGCTAGAATCTTAAAAACTATCTGAGCAAGAAAATATGTATGCGACACTTTCAGTTCTTGCCTAGACCTTGTGTATTTGAGTACATCCATGCTGTGTGATGGTGTGAAGGAGACCTCAGCAGGAGGGAATTGTTGAGCCTGTTGGTGTGCTCACATGTGCAGCCTTACACAGAAATGCTCATTTCTGTTTGGGATTCTGCACAGTGATACTCATCTTTCTTCCTTGGATGAGTCTTTTACTGTGGTTTACAGTTAACATCTGTTTTGTACTGGATAATGCTGTCTTTCAGGTGGTTAAGACCTGGAGAGGATGTTGTTGCTATTGCTGAATGACTTCCTCTTGCCCGTATCCTGGTACAGAAAGAAGATACCCCTTTTCACAGGGAATGAATGAGTTCTATGTTGACTTTTCAAGACAGTCTTCCTAGGCTGCTAGGTGCTGTTCTTCAAGATGAACCAATGCTCATTTGCCTACCTTGCTTTTGCCAGTGCCAAAAGCAAGAGCAAATAACAGTTCAGATGTTCTTTATTCCAAAATGACAATCATCGTCTAAGATCATCCTACTTGTTTGGAAGGTGCCTTTCTTCAGTGTTTATACCAGCCCTTGTTTAACACTGAACATATAATGACAATCAAATGCTCCATCATCTAAGATCATCCTACTTGTTTGGAAGATGCCTTTCTTCAGTGTTTATACCAGCCCTTGTTTAACACTGAACATATACTGAAAGCTGTTCATCTTTCAGTTCTGGCTACTGCTTACTGAGTTCTTAATTTGATTTTGAAATACTTCAAGACTGTGAAAGATGGCAGGGAAAAAAGAGAAGGAGCTCTTATTTTTACCCACGCTTTCTTCCACTGCAATGTTTGTGTCCCCAGACTATCAACAGCGTGCAGTGCACTCTCAGTTTTAGGGAGACTTTCATGTGTTAAGTTTTTCTCTTTAGACGTTGACCCCTATATATAGATCACTTGTACGGTTCCTCTAAAAGAAACAAGGTTAACTGAAAATCAGACTAGTGTAGTATTTCTTGATCTATTAGTAGTAGCTTAATTATGTGCCACTTATATTAACCAAACTTTTTTTTTTCCCTAGGTTTGTTTGTCAAAGAGGAAAGAGTCTTGCTCCATGAAGATTTTCCGGGTGACTATAATAGCTTTGATTGCTATTATGGCACTATGGTAACAATTAATTATCAACAAGTTGGCTTGCTTCTCCCTTTCTACTTATCAGAAAGAAGATTGCAATTTTTTTTCTTCTTCTCACCCTTCCTACTCAAAGAACACAATGCATTAACAGTGAATATGCTTGGTAATAATTATGAAAAGTGAGATACTCATGTGTTGCACACATGACTAATCTCTGTTCGTGTCACAATATATGGTGCACCTTGGATGTATCTCAGTGGCTCATGCTACAGGTCCAAAGCTGGACTCATGAGACTCTGCATGTTTTATGCAATTATTCTGTGCATGAGTACAACTTCTGATGTACAGAGTGATTCTGTTGTGTGAATTGAAGCTGGACTAGTTCCCAATGTGGTGGGCAGTCCTGTGACTCTGAAAGTTTAAGTTGTGACATTGGACTTGTGAAAGTATGCTCTGGACTTGCCTTTTTCTGTTGTCAGTCCAAAAACCTGTGGTTTACAATCTCTCTGTGAAATAAGTACTTTGAACTGGTGGTGTGATTCTATTTACAGTGGAAAACCGACCATATTTTATGTTGAATTTAGCTGTGTACAATTATCTCACCTAAACCCCATTAAAATCATGTGAAATTTTTCCCGCCAGAGGGTGATGTGATCAGATAGTTAACTCTTGCATTACTAAATTTGGACAAGGTGCTGTCAAGGTATTATTCATATTATGTTGCATAAGAGATGGATGTAAATCTGCAGAACAATTCTCTTTCTACAGTGCTTTGACCATATCGACCCTATATGTACTTAGCATTCATGACAGACATTTTGAAAAACATCTGATTTACAGGCAAGTAGTTGACTTAGTGAATTAGCATTCGTAACACGTTGTGGACTGATCTGTTTTGGTCCGCAACTCTGACGTCCATTTCTTAATGAACTGTTTTTCTTCATCAGCAGTACCTCAAGTTCCGTTGTACTCTCTCCCTCTACCACTACAGCAGGTACTGTATCTCTGCTTGCCTGCACACACATCCGCTTCTGTGCTATTATGAAATGCCAGCAGACATGCGGCACTAGTGAGAATTATGTCTATTTTTTTTTCCCTTTAGCACTGCAGGGGGAAAGCACAATATCTCAGAGCATGCAACCCATCAGCAGGATCCCTGAAGTGGATTTCTGTGACATTTTGCCTTGTGACAAGGTCTATTGTTGTCCAATTCATCCACAAAAAGCCAGATCTCTAAGTTATGAGAAAACCAATGAAAAGGAGAAACGTAAGTTAAAACATTAATTTCTATTATTTACCATTTGAATAAACACTATGTGAAGAGCGTGGGAGAAAGGGCAAGAAAGTTTTAAAGCAGTTAGCTTCCAACAGAAGTATGTTCCAGAAGATTTAAAAAATGCTGATATAACTAATCATCACTGCAGTTAATATATATGTTTTTGTAAAATCTGGCCTGGTTGCCTTTAAGAGTTCTTTGTCCTAAGGTGTTTTGTCAGGTGTCACTGTTCTTCCTGGCCATTCATGGTAAATGATTTCCAGTGAACCAGAAAGTCACTAATTCCTTTAATTAACCTTTGGCTACAGTTGGCCAGGAGTTGAGTGGTGGGGGTAGTGGAGGGTGAATTAGCAGATGTAAAAAAAACCCCATAACACTTAATGGTGTCACAGTGTGGTGATATTACATATTTTCTGTGGCAGAGACAGAAATTTAATTGCCAAAACCCATAAATCTTATAATTAAAACTCTACTCATTCAGGCGGGGGTTTTGAGTAGAGAAGTGTTATTTGAAGGCAGAGCTCTGTGAAATAAATTACTTTTACTGGAATGAATTATCTTTAAGATATTGTTTGCCAGGCATTATGTGTGCAATATAGGAGTATGTGCGTTGTTTACAACTTTTATAATATTTATGAGAAAGATTTTGTACATAGGAGTATGTAGAAGCTGTTGGGATCTGTACCCTCGTTTCCCAGACCTTAACATTGTCAGTGCCTAGAAGCAAGTGTTAGTATTATTAAATCCAGTATTCATACTCTTTCCTTCTTGGCCTTGGGAACAATTCTTGCACCAACCACAGCTGACAAGTTGAGGTGAACGTGGGGACAAATGCAGTTCAGCCTCTGTAGTACAAATATCTGCCAGGGCAAGCGATGCCAGTTGCTGTGACACTCATAGCACACCAGCGCTTCCAGTGGGATTTGCCCATTGGCCATTCTTTACGCTACAAAGTGCTGTTGTCTGCAGACAAGCTGCATGCAAGTGGTCCTTGTGATGCTTGTGATTCGTACTGCAGTAAGCCCTGTGGCAGATGTAGCTCAATACAGGGCTTTCAAGAGGTCGTACTGAAGTGATTTGTATTGCTCAGAAGCCTGAAAGAGTTTGATTAATTAATAAGACATTAATCTCGTTTACAAATGAGGGAACTGTAGATGGATGAAAATGAAATGTGAAAACCCTCTATTCCCAGCTGTCTGCTTTTGATATTAGGTGGAAAGAGTAGGTAAGAAATAAGGAAGAATAAACACAAGCATTACCTTCTCAAGGTCTTACGCTCCAAATAGCATTAAGTGTGGATCCAAGAGTGAAAAATCAGTGCAGTACACAAGCTACTGAAATATTTCAGATCTGCACAGGTTTAATGAAGCTGAATGTATCCCCGGATGGAAGGTAACAGTGACAGTATGAAATCTGAACAGAAGAAAAACCAACAAACTACTTAATGTGGCTGTAGCCAAGATAAATGAAAAGGAAAATGGTTTCAGAACAAAAAGCTGAGTTAACTATCAGGAATAATCAAGATAAAGAGTGCATATTTTAGAATCAACTGATTAGTCTGATTCATGAAAATATAAAACTGTTTGGTATTACAATTGAATTCAATGCTAATTTAGGAGTTCATATTTAACAGACCTTTTACTATTCTGCCATGCGATAGCTCAATTCTGTGGGTGCAGGCTACTAGTTGAGTGTGTTCTGTACATCCAATCCCTTGCATCTCAGAATTGATGAGATTTTAGGAGTGTTGCAGTAGAAACAAAAGCATTCATAAGCAAGAGAAAATCTATTAAGCAAAAATTCAGCACATCTTTATGTAGTCTAGCTTAATGTGGCCTTTTCCCTGATACTTTGTTTGTTTTAAGAACTGGTTTCTATGAAGGATTTGGGCTTTTGAACTCCTATTGTTTTTAGTGGAAATGTGGAGTGTGAATACCGTTCAGTGTCTGGACTTTCTCTGCTTTCTGATTCCATGCCATTAGTTCTTACTGCTTGCCTTTTCGTGTTGTCTCTGGTAACCAGGACTTGTTCCTACTTTCTCTTAGAGTGTTTCTCCCTGGTGTCTCTCCCCTCACAATAAAAGCTTGGTGAGGGTTCCTGCTGGATTTTGCTCAACTTCATGCATTTTCATTTATTGTCTTCAGATGGCAGTTAACAGACTCATAGAAAGCTGCTTCCACAAGAAATCATCAGCAGTTTTTTTCCATACTGGTTATAGAATATTCTAAGTCATGTGAATTAAAACCAGAAGGTGTTTGAGGGGGAAAAAAAAAAGATACCAAATTTACTGGATGAGTTATCTGAATCCTATCTGAAGATAAGTTGCCCTCATTACATTATGGTCATGCACATACTTTTATATTTGTTCTTGAACTGGTTCTTCGAACCCCACATGGGCCTTTGAGCAAGCCCTCAGAGTTGCCATATGTGACAGAGTGAAGTTTACCACAATTGAGTGAAGGCTGGATTTTGTGAGTTGTGGTGGTTACTAGTGTTCTTACCTGGCAACTTGAGCTCCAAATAAAAATAACTTAAGGGTCCTCTTTGCTACGTTTCATTTGGATCGCACCAGCCTGAAGGACAATGGAATAGTAATTTTATGAAGAACAAAATTAAAAAAAAAAGTAAAAATTATTTTCTATACTGGTAACTGATACAGTTTTAAATGGTTGAAATCTTTAGTGAAGTCAATCTGTCTTCATTCTAGTTTTTACACAAAGTTCTGATACCCATGAAAGAATGCTTTCTTTTGTCATAAAATCATAGAATGGTTTGGGTTGGATGGGCCCTTAAAGATCACCTAGTTCCAACCCCCCTGCCATGGGCAGGGACACCTTCCACTAGACCAGGTTGCTCAAAGCCTCATCCAGCCTGGCCTTGAACACTTCCAGGGATGAGCCATCCACAGCTTCTCTGGGCAACCTGTTCCAGTGCCTCACCACCCTCTCCATGAAGAATTTCTTCCTGATATCCAATTTAAACCTCCCCACTTTCAATTTAAACTTGTTACCCCTTGTCCTGTCACTACAGACCCTTGTAAAAAGTTGAGGGTACACTCGATCCCATCATCCATGTCACTAACCAAGATATGAAACATTACTGGTGCCAACACTGACCCCTGAGGAATACCACTCATTACTGGTCTCCACTCAGACATTGAGCCACTGACCACCACTCTGAGTGTGACCATCCAGCCATTCATCTGTCAAAGAATCTCAGTATTCGACATTTAGTAGTTCAGAGTATGTAATAAACAATCCTGCCAACATTTACACCGCTGAAGTATTGCATCTGCAGGGAGAGCATCTGTAAGTGAGTAATGCTTTACCTTTACCAGGGGATATAGTTTTTCCTACAGAACAATTCTCTGTTACTGAAAATGCAAAAAGGCAAGAAACACTTAACACATGCTAACATAACCAAACTATTTAGAGAAAACAAGGAAGTGGAAGGAAGGTGTGGCAACTAGTTTGTATATTAAAAGGAAGAATGACAGAATGAATAGGTAGGTCTTTTTTAGATCTACCTCAAGGCCTACTATACATGTACAACTGATTGCGTGTGTTTAGTAGCCATTTTTCTAGGTGTGGGGCAGCAGACGACAGTGTAAAGAAATGCGAGAGCAGGTGACTACCAAATGCTTCAGTTACCACCTAAGTTGGCAGAACAGGTGTATCAGTATGATGAACAAATAAATAGAAAACATATTCAAGGAATAACTATCTGCAGTATCACAGATTCATGCCAAAACACAAAAATTATGGAAATCCCGGACATGATTTTGCATTACATAGCTTCTGGGGCCTCAGATTCCAGTTGTTAATGTTGTTCCATGCTCTCAGTCACCTAATAGCATAGGAAAAGTCTGATTTTTCATATTTCCCAATATTGAAATGAAAGCCAAAATCTGGAATAAATAATAAGATAGTAAGTTCAGTCCAGCTTTCTTGTTTCTCTCACAGTGAAATAATGCATTTTGATCCTTCCTTTGTAAAATGATTTTTTTATACAATGAAGCAGTAACATCTGTTCTAAAGTAATTTTGACATCAGAATGCTTCCTTTGGAAAACATGGGAATGGAGCATTTTGGTGTTCTAGAAATACATGATTACTTTTTTTCCCCAGATGAAACAGTATTTGATGTGTGTTAGTTTAGGTAAGATCAACATGTCTCAGTGTCAGCTTATTGGTAACATGTCTCTGGACAGATCCTTTGCTGGCAATTATTGTAAAAGCACAGGAATAGCTTTAAACAGTTCCCATGGGCTTGAAGGGCCTTTTGCCTTCCCGAGGTGGTACAATATGATGATTATTCAAAAGGTCTTTTGAAAATCTTTTCAAGAGAAAATGAATAGTTAAAAAAAACCCAACCAACCAAACAAAAAAACCTAGTAATCATCAGTTTATATTTCCCAATCTAGTTCAATAATGTTTGCAATTAGAGGTGACATCAGTGAATGGTGATCATGTTAGAGCTGTACATTAGTTTCTTTAACTTGGTGACTCGTCCTCTCTCTGAAATACTGCGTCTCAGTTTGGTCAGTCCTCAGCGTCTTATATCTCACATTCAAAAAGCTAAGTTACTCCCTTGGTCTATGTTTGCATGGCAGACACTGCTTTATTAATTTTCTCCCTAATAAGAAAGATGTGGCTTTAGAATCAGCTTGTGCTGAAGTGCCTGGCTGGATGTTGCCTTTTGCTTTGCTTTTCTGCTATAACAGTTGGTGATGTTCTGTGTGTGGGATGAAATCTTTTCTATTAAACTATTTTTTTGAAAAGTTTTAGATATCCTGTAGAATTTAAAAAGCTTATTTCTTTTTACCTACCAACTTTTGACTGTATATGTTTTCTTCTGACTTAAAGTGCTTTGTATTTTCAAGGTTTCTCTTGGTTATGCATGCCTTTATCCAAGAGAGAATTAACAAAATATCTTCTGGTGTTGTATTGCTATTTTGCTGTTACAACTGTGCAAGGCTAACTTGGGGACATCTGTACATACATCCTTTCCCAGGAAACCTAAGTAACATGTTACCTGACCGAGACCCAGTCAAAAACACTAATGGAAGACCCAATCTTGGAAATGACTGTAAGTCCCATATTTTTTTAAACTGCTGTTGAAATGTGTAACTTTGGAGAGCTACCTTTAGGTTTGGAATTCTGGAGTTTAGAGAAGTTTCATTTAAAACTGGTCATTATAGAGAATTAGCACTTAGGAATCTATTAAATATCTGCGATTCACTATAATTTTATTGTCATTGCAATTTAACATTTTCATTAGCTTTTTATAGACATTCTGGCTGCCCTCTCTAGACAGTTCTTAGGCTTCTCTTCAGGTGCAATAAAATGACAAGAGACATTTTGCTTGACAGGAGCTGAAATTCTGTAAGGTACTCAACGCTGCTAACCCGTATACAGCAAAATGCTTAAGCACAAACGTGGTATTTGTGTGCAGGGAATGTATGATACGGTGTAAAGGAGGAAGGGTTTGGGCTTTGGCCCTGTTGACGTAATGGATTAAAAACATCAGCTGCTGAAAGGGCCCATCTCTACCTTAGGACCCTGACACTGCCCACATCAGTGGCGATGAAATGAAGTTCTTCAACACAGGACAGTTGGCTTGATTTCAGGGTCCCCTTTTAGTGACTGCGCACTGATTCTCTTCTGTGAAGATGAGTATCTGCTGATTACCTCTCTTATAATGGCATCCTATGGCATTCATTCAGGATGAGTAGGATTATGCCTTGTCCTTTCTGTTTATGTGGATGCTCTGTTTTAAGGTTTGGGGGTTTTACAGAAATTTGAGTAAAGATTAGGCAACATTTGGATGCTAAAATGTTAATACGCTGGCATGCACTTAAAGCAGTTTGCTGTCCGGGGCCATGTGAGGAACAGAACACAGGCTCTGCTTGTTGCCTGGGTATGCCCCTGTGGGATCATCCAGGAAAATCATTCCCCTTACAATTTTTTACTTGGCTGCACACCTCAGAAGAGAGTCTCTGTGGCATTACTATGGTACATGTTGTAATGAGATGCTGTGTCACTGGGAAATGTTCTTCTGTGCCAGTTTGAGACGAACATGCTCAATTTTGCTCTGTCACTTAAGCATACACATGGATATTTGGACACTGAAAATTAAGTATATACAACCACACAGATGCTTTATAATCAGAGCACAGGTCAGCCTATAATCATCATGTTTCTTTGCAAAGTAGGGAACTGTTGCTGTAGAACAGAGGAAAAGAAACACAAAACCAGCATTCACAGTGCACATGTGAAGAGCAGGCTTGAGCCTCTTGAACCTGATCCTTCTTATGCTTTCTGCACCACCTCAAGACTTAAAATCAGCAGCTTGGTGCTGGAGGCAACAGCTGGACTCTGGCTACCTGCTGACACCTCACACTCCCTCCACACCTGGGCTTCCTCAGACCATTGGCACTGTGAGCCAGTCAAGGTGATTAAACCTGTTTTGGCCCCTTCTCTTGGAGGGCTGTCCACAGTTCAGACTGAAGTGGGCTGGTTTAGGGCTCTGAGGTGCTGCAGGTCCTAACTATGGGCCTGCACTGCTTGGATGCTGTAGATGTATCCTGAAGAAACAAGCTTTTCAGGATGCAGCTCAGTGCAGCAATTGCTAGGCCAGTTGTGAAAGCAAAAGCTGTGCTGCTCCATTAGCATGGTGGTTCTTGCTGCCTAACTGTCCTCAGGCTTCATCTGCCTTGGAGAAGAGCCCCGCCACTATGGCCATACTCTTCATCTCACCGTAACTGGCCCCCTTAGAGAACACCTGCATGGCACAGAGATGTTGGCCCAAGGTATCACAGGAACCCTGGGGCAAGTGGAGGAACTTAATCCAGCCTGGTTAGGGGCATAGTCACTCTGGTAACCAGTTACTTTCCTTATCTTTCCTGGTAACTAGTACACCAGCTATACTTTGAGATTACTTTTTTCCCCAGAAGCTAGATTTTCACTTACCAGCATCTAGATACCTAACTGCATTGCATGCTGCCCTGAAACATGTTTTACATGTCCATATGTGTAAATACAATGTATATACATCTGTTCATACATGGGATGTTGAGCTAATCCTAAAATACAATTTTTTTTGTAGAGTTTTTTTTTTCATATTCCCATTCCTCAGGGGAATATGAAAAATTCTGTAAACTTCTGTAAACTTCTTCCAAGTTCAGGATGTAAGTGTTCAGAAGATATAAATATAAATCCTGCTGCCATTTTTTTAATTTTTCCTATTGCCACAGCTTACTTAGGATCAAAGTGCCTTATTTTTTCAGTTAGCTGAGCATATTTTGATTCATATTTCCTGATACTAATATATGCAGAATATCACAAAATAAGTTCTTGCAATTTCAAGGCAGCATCAAGAAATTATAATACTCATTAGTTAGGTAGTTTTCCTGCACCTAGGATTAGAAACAAGTTTTGCTGCATTCCAAATTATTTCTCTCTGCAAAGAGAATGTTTTTCAAATGAATGGTTACTTGCATGAGCATGGTTTCTAGTACGTCAAAATGAACATTTGTATCTGACTTGGACTGCCATCAAAATAGCCTTCAGTGTCTGTCCAAAATGAAATGTTACAATATTAGGTGTCTGCCCAGGATATTTGTCCTTATAAAATGAACAAGGATCTTATCTGCCCTGTAATGGCAGAATAAAGGTAATCAAGCAAAGGCTTTTTACTACCTGCTAATTAGACCTGTAGCAACTCCTGTAGGGATAAGCAAGGGAGTAGATGCCATTGTATTAACTGCAATTTTATTACGCTTTTATCTAAGATTTCTGAAATAATGAAGCAGAAAACATTATTCTTAATATTTTTAGGGATTGATACAACCATCAGTTCTATACAGATTTTGGAAACTCAGCAAAGCATTGACAATCGCTATTGCAGTAAAAATCTACAGTGCAGGTAGGTAAATTCTTTTATTATGCTTTATAATGGTGGAATAGAATACCATTAATGTGGCATCACTATTTTGCTGGCTCCTTCTCACAGTTGTTTCCTCTAGTGTGTGTGAATTTTTATACCTTTTCTGTATTTTTTTCTTTTAAAATATAAATACAATTTCTATGTTTTTGTAAAGATACTACCATTCTCAAAATCTTACATGTATTAACGCCACCTTTTTCAGGTCTGGAAATTACAGCTATGTTATTCCTGTTAACAAATATACACCCATGGATGTAGAAATCTCACTGGAAATTAAGTAAGTACAGTTAAAGATAATACATACATAACAAGACAGTTCTTATTTTTTTAATAGTAATTCTTGCCTGATTTCTATTTTAACACTAACTTGTCCCTATTCAGAGGAGTGGGACCAATCTATGCACAGCTATGTTCTTAATGTAGACCTTTGGTTGGATCCTTTGCTGTAGCACAGGCCAAATACCACTCTCAGCCCAATGACAATTTCGCTCATTAATGCAGATATTAAAACCCAGTACATGTATGCATGTATTAGCAGGATTGTGGCCAGTAGACCAAGGATTTGAGATTTTTTGGTGTAGAGAAATATTATTAGGAACATAGATACATAACTCCAGAGAACACCTTTTTTGGCTGGTTGTGTCAAGCACTGTAAAAAAGGATTTTTGTGCAGGAACCTCTGGTAAGGTATAAAATTGTGACTTACAGTGGGAATAAGCAGCTGACATTCCTCTCAGCAGATATTTCCTCCTCAAATAAAAGTCTAGCTCCATTGTGTTCTCCCAGAATTAACAAGTCCTTCCTTCTGGGGTTCTGTTCGGAGAGAGGCCAGCGATAGCCAGAACAGCTGCCAAACCCTCTGCTTGATGGCACTTCATGACTCTGGTCTCCCCAAGAAAGAGCTCTGTGAAGTTATGGTCTTCAGGTCCAGTCTTTTGATCTTGAATATTATCCTTGTAAACATCCACCTTTTTCAGATATGTGGAAATATAACAGTAGTCCTGAAGTGCCTGCTTGTTTTCTACAGCAACTGAAAACCTGACTTTTAAGTGTAAGCCATTATAAACTAATAATGCTAAAAAAAAAAATACATCATACTCAGAGCATCACTGTAGCTGATGCTGAATTTATTTTGGATACTGGTTTGGGTGGAGAGGGATTTTCAATATATAACTTTGCTGCAAACTTTCAGTAAACAAAGACTCAAACTTAACAAAACCCAAAAAGCTTAGGAAAACCTGAACGTATTTGGATTATTGCTGTGTCCAAATATTGTAAGACACTGTAACTACTTCAGAAATTTGGAAAACCTTTATGCCTGCTGAATAAAATAAAATTAAACCAACACACACTACTGACAGCCTGTGTAAGACAGAGAAACTGCCGTATAAGAATCGTATGCTTTAAGATTGATGTTTCTTAAATATCTTGTTAAGGTTGTGAAAGCACATTTTGCTGGAGGTGCTTAATTGTTTCCCACAGCATGAGCTGTAAATATTGCTGTCTCCTTTCCCCACCTTCTGCTTTAATTTTTTCTGCTAGTCATTGCCATATCTGGGTTCCTTTGGATCTCCAAGGCATTTTTGTTTGTTTATACTCTCTCAGAAAAGCCATCTGGTAAGCGAGGAAGTGCTGGAAACTCTCTCTAGGGATAGTTTGGAGAAGATATGACCACAGGGTCTTTTCTGTTGAAGAATTCTGAATGAAATTGTTTACCGCTGCTTTCCCAGACAAAGTCTGGCCTATTTTTACTTCTTTTTAACAATGTATTTACATTTGTACAGTAGCAAACAGGAGTTATTTATATAGGTCCCTGTGTTAAGTCTTATTATGGGTTTGTCTTCCATAAAACTGGTGTTGTGTTTAGATGCCCAGGTACCCTCTGTCGCAGGTATGTTATGCCTATGCATGATGTAATCCATACAACTCAAGTATGTCATGACCATTAGTTTGTGTAAAAAGTCATATACAATAGCTTCTGGTATGATTGTGCTTAAGGTTTGAGAACGTTTAGTATATATTTCTAGATTTATCTTGACAACTGTAAAGATCACCCAGGTTTCCAAGTGCTAAACAGTCTCCATTTGTGAGAGGGAATGGGACAAGATTAGAGGTTGGTGGCTTAGGTTTATCTCCTTCATCGGCTAGTGAAGTAAGCTCCTCTGCTTTCTTTCTCCACAATTCAATTCTTCAGATTTTTTTGCCTTGTATGTATTTTGTATTTATATATATATGATTCTCCTATTTAACAGCAATCGGATAGATCTTTATTTTTCTCTGTTTCTTGAAGCACCACAGAACCATTAATTATATTTCTCTGCAAAGTCACATTTGGAAATTTTTGCTCCCATTATTCTTCAAGCCAAAACAGTAGGAAGGATTTCCTAGAAACCACACAGGTAAGATTTTGCAGCAATACTGTGGCTTGTGGGGATTGTTTTTATATACTGCCCAGCACATGGCTTTTTTTCATCTCTCCCACTAAAAGTACTGTGCAAAACTGAAAGTAAAATTGAGCTCTGTATAGGAAAAAGTGTTCATTTTTCTGATGGATTTTGCGGTTGAAGCCATACAGTGCTGAAATAATTTATTAGCAGCTTTAACCTCCCCTTCCTCTCCAGAATGGTGTTCCCTTCTTAGCTCTGTTTCTTTTCATAAAAGCATCAGTGTCTCCTAAGTAAGATGTCACGATCCCTTGAACGATGCTCTTGAAACAAGCAACATTGTTTGGATGAGTTCTGGAGTAGGGGAAGATATGGCAGGTAGAAAAAATCTTGTTACAGTACCTAGTTCTGCTTAATACCCTTATACACCACTGTTTGTAAGGAATGAAGGAGGAGATAAAAGACCATGAAGATGTTCAGCTCCAGAGTGTGGAAAACTCATGCCAGTTAGTCATCTTGGCCCTGTTAATAGTGTACTTATGGGCACTTGTAAAAATAAATATTCCATTAGAACCCGACTTATATAAGTAATGGCTGCAAAATTCTGATCTTAATTAAAATAGTAGAAATCCAAATGGTACTTTGAGTCTGCCACTTATAGCTGGCTTTGGCATGGCCGTAATGAGATGCAACCTTTCTATAGGACTCAGTTTTCTGACAAATTTTATAAAAATCTATCTAGTGACTCTCTACAAAGACAGTTTTTAGTCTACTCCAGCCTAACTCACCACAAAAACTTTATATATCTGCAGAGATACTTAAGAAATAGGAGTACTTTTCACCCAGGGCCTTAGGAGGCAGTTCTCCAAACTCTCATCTACTCTACTGTTTCCATTATTGTCTTGTGGGTAGCAGATTCCAGTTTAAGTCTTGAATTCACTGGAAACCATGGCAGCATTCCCCCCCTTTTTCTTCCTGTGTAAACAGGAGTTTACCAATAAATGCCTCTAGGG
>NW_010254598.1:28730-31102 GCF_000690775.1 Eurypyga helias
GTGTCATTCTCTGGATTGCCTCAGTGAAAATAGGAGCTGTTAAAACATGTTAGCTTTTCCCAGTAAAAAAAAAAATTTAGAGACTGGATCTTGCAGATTTTTGATCATATCCAGTAAATTGATGACAGCCTTAAACTCCCTTCAAACCAGCTGGAACTAGAAGACTCTTTCAAGGCCTTGATTTGTCCACATTGCTTGGAAATGTTTATTTGGGCTAAAGCAGAGGAAAGGCAGAGGCAAGAAAAGTAGCATTTCTGAACGCATTGTAGGAGAAACCTTCCTGAAAGATAGAAGTAATTTCGGAGCCTTCTTTAGAATTCTGATCTATGGTGCCATACATGACATGTTTTAATTAATTTAAAATTACGTTTTTGGTGGTTTGTCAAATTAGAGCAGCACCCTTAAGCTGACTTTCTGATCAACTTTTCAAATCATTTTGCAAAAAGCTACAGCATTCTCTGCAACTGCTCTAAAGCCATCGGAAAGCCAGAACTGTCCAAGTTTGGACCTGTCTGCCCTAATTCCAACATAATTGAAATTAAATCAGACCCAGAGAGTTTTGCAATGCAAGAAATATCCTTGAAGCTTACTGCCAAAACTGGTCAAAATTTTCCTGTGTCAACCTGAAATCCACATCAAAAGACTAAAGCTAACCAGCCTCCAGCAGCAGTGAGCATCCAGGTTTGATGTGACTCAGAATAGAAATGCTGCCTAGTTGAAGAGGTTTTTTTCATGAGGATTTTCCTAGGGACTGGAAGGCTTATTCCCTGCCAAAGGGCAGGACAGCAATCATTTGGACTCAGCAGTCTCACATGAGTTGTATTGTGTGAACAGTATCATCTCCAACAGAAAGCATGTGTCAGAAAGCAAAGGGAGGAGGGAAAGATGAAGGAGTTGAGACGCTAGAAACTGATGAAATATAAGTGACCATGGATCATTAGGTTAAAAAGAGGCAAGGTTTGAAGGCAATTTTATTCAGAGTAGCATAAACATTTCTAATGCAAAATATGTTATTTTATTTGTTCATGGAGGGACACTTTCATAGCGTGAAATCTTGCCTGTGTCTGTTTTTGAAATACTGAGTGAAGATTTGCTACTCATATCTTTAGAATATGAGGAGGAACTTCCACTTCTGAGAACTACTGAATTTGCTGTTTCAAAATCAGCAAAATTGCCATTTGCCACTATTACACCTTAAAGCTCTTGGGCTACCTGGCACATGAGGAACAATCCCTGTTTATTGTGGGATTTTCTTGGAAAACTAGAGAGGGAGTTCAGCTACTCACAGCCAGCTGAGTGTTGCTGGGAGCCAGATAACTGTCAGTTCCTGGGCAGAACTGATCAGAACAAACCCACATTTTCAGGGCTTAAAGTCAGCACTGTGTCTTTAAATACTTCGACTATAGCTATCTTGTTATCATAATTACTTTGCACTGCATTTGTCAGGGAAATGTTTCCAGCGCCTATCCTTCTCTCCAACTTAATGTGAAATAAGGTTATCTAATCTCTCTCTCTCTCGTTTATCATCTAGGGATGTCAGCATATTTGGACTCTCCCTGTAGCTAAATTGTATGACAGCGCATACTATTTCCGTGTAGCTGCACCGGTAAGCCTTTTCACATGGCAACACAACAAAAGACAAATAGCATTTGAATGGAGAGAAGATCCTATATGAATCTCTTTTATTTTTCTTCTGCAGGGTTTTGCAGGCTGCTCAACTGATCCTTATTTTGCTGGAATGTTTTTTACTGATTACTACTTCTATTTTTATCGGCAGTGTAACTAAACTGTTGCTGATCATTCTGTCCCTCGAGGAAAAGACAAGGAAGCTCTTGATATGAAAAAGAGACTTGTGGATGGCCCTGGGTATTTTTTTAAACCTCTTGCAGAGTTGTATGGCACTTTCTTGTTTGTTTCACTTTTAAGTTAAAGAAGGAGAAAAATAAAGTGTTTGACAACATCCTTAGCTCTGCATTTCCAGGAAATGTTTCTAAGAGGATGTGAGGGAATGGAGTATATGGCGTGTAAATAATTAATCCCATTGATCATAGTGAGGTTATATGATATTGTACATATAGCAGCAGGAAGAAAAGGTACACTCCAGCCATCAGAAGATGGTAAGATAATGAAGTGTTACTTGCAGTCACACCTTTTTTTTTTTTTTGCTAACAAAACCAAACAAAACTTTGAGAGAGAAATGTAGCACTGTGCAAATGTCCTCTAGAATAAGTGCTGTAAGACTGGGAACAACAGGTCACTCCCACTTCCAAAAGCAGAACTATCATTACCATTACAATTGTGATTTAATGACGCTGCTGCTGTTTGAATGAGATATGTTTCAGTTACCTTTTTAAATTTTTTTTTTAAACTGT
>NW_010254598.1:31141-31437 GCF_000690775.1 Eurypyga helias
TATTCTTTTTTTTTCCTTGTTGTTTGTGATTTGTGATAGTGTGATGGAAGAGTAGAAATATTTGAGAAGAATGGTGTCTTGCCTGCACGGCTTTCTAAGATACATATGGATATGCACTTGCATGGGAGAAACATTTCTGTTTGTACTTAGAAAATATATTTTTAAAGTAAAGCCATTTGAATGAAATTTCACATTGGTTGCTCAGCCAGAAGGAAAACAGATGTAATAACCAAGTACAGTATAAATAGTGGTGGTGGGGGGTATGTTTAGAACAGTTATTCATTTTTTGTAGAGAA
>NW_010254599.1:0-2299 GCF_000690775.1 Eurypyga helias
GCAAGGGGAGGGGGGGAGAGCGGGTGATGTGGAGTGGTAGAGCAACTGGTGTTGCATAACAAGGTTAAACCAGGACACATGCTCCACTTACACTATAGCAGAATAATCAATCTGTCTATATATTACATTCTTCCCAAGCCAATGGCCTGGTCTCTCATTTAAACACTGTCTTAAGCTTTGAGATGCTAAAGGTTTCAACTCAGAAACCTTCCTTCAGATAATGGAGACACTACAAATAAGCAACATCACCTTATGTATCTAAATTTATTATTTTATTTTTTCACGAGATCCACCATCTTCATGCCTTTTAGAGTCTATCAACCTCCATGTTTCTAATAGCTACGAATGACTGTTTAAGCTCAGAAAAAAACCTTTTTATTTTTGAAACCAAAGACTCTGAGCTTAATTCCACATATGAACTGTCAACAGTACATATGGCACAGGGTAGATACCTTTCAGATTTTCAGCTTCTTATAAACCTTTTAGATGACAAAGAAATTAATCTGGAAGCTATTTAAACCTCAGATAAAAACATTAAACACACTTTGTAAATAACTTGTTAAATGAAGGTGCCAAGTAGTAGAGAAAGGGACGTAAAATATTACAGTATGTGGGGGAAATAATAGTAAATTGAGAATGATAACATGAATTTGGGAGTCAGATCAAGTGTCTTAGAAATGGAAGAAGTCACTTAATATTTGTAAATATTTGTTGGAGTCTGTAAATAAAATAACTGGGGTTTTTTTTGGTGGTGGTGGGAGTTCTGGTTTGTTTTTTTTTTTTTTTTTGCTGTGTGTTCTACAGAAAATTGAGCATATATTTCTGTGCATATGGTTTGAATTCTTAGTGAATTAAGTAATAGAACTGAAACGCCAACATACTTTCTCTTAATCTTGAAATAAAATCAATATGTCAAAATAAGAATAACATCCTGGAATTAATCAAGTAATGCAGTTACTGGAAATTGACGGGTATGATGTTTTCTTAGTATGAACCCTCTGAAATAGTAACCCTAGATATCAGAAGGACAGGACTTGAGATCAACATAAGGCTGCAACTGCACAATTTTAGGGTGCTATTTTTCAAGCAACAGGTACAGCTAACTCTTATCCTGCCTTAATGCGTTCATGTTGGAGCATGTCCAGAGGACAATGAAACTGGGGAGGGGTCTGGAGCACAAATCCTGTGAAGAACAGCAACTGAGGGAACAGGGGTTGTTTTATCTGGAGAAGAGGAGGCTCAGGGGAGACCTTATCACTCTCTACAACTACCTGAAAGGAGGTTGTAGTGATGTGGGTGTTGGTCTCCTTCTCCCAAGAGACAAGTGTTAGAACAATAGGAAGTGCCCTTAATTTGCAACAAGGGAGGTATAGACTGGATATTAGGAAAAACTTCTTCACTGAAAGGGCTGTCAGGCATTGGAAGGGGGTGGCCACGGGAGGGGGGTGAGTCACCTTCCTGGAGGTATTTAAGAGACATGTCGATGACGTGCTGAAGGACATGGTTTAATGGTGGTATTAGCAGTGTTACATTAATGGTTGGACTTGATGATATTAAAGGTCTTTTCCAACCTAAAAGATTCCATGATTCTAAATGTTCACTTAGTCTATGGAATGTTTACTATTATAACTCTTTTTTGTTGAATTAGGATTGTGTATATGCTCAAAACTTAAGGTGAACTGTGACTAACAGTAATTAAAGAAATATATCAATAATTAAAGAAATATATCAATGATCACACTACTATTTTAAGAGAATTTCAAACATAGTATAAAATTATGAGTACAAGATTACTTGGGGAAAAAAAAAAAGTGTTTGATTATTTTGCTCTGATAACATGAATAGGGGGACAGTTTGATCTTAAATCGTACAGGCATAGCCCAAAGATCAGTTATTTTCAATACTTGTTTTGATTATCTCTTGTTCCTATCAGCAAAAACTGTGTTTCAATGTTGTGTTTTGAACAGCATTAATGTCATCATCCTTTTTATCTTCCTGATGCATAGGCTGCCTAATTTCCTTTCTAGTTCTTTGTATGCTCAGTGACCAAATGGCTAATATTTTCTTCCCCCTCGACCCCTACCTGCCTAAACTTCTCATATTTTCATTTACATTTCCGTTACCCAAACAAATTTAAAAGTAAACATGACCCTTCTTGGTTTCTTTGAGGAAACAGAAGTAATTTAATTTATGTGATCAGCTAAAAGTAATTCTTGGCAACACATCTCTCAGTTTAATAACTCTTTCTTAGGTATCAGTTAAACGATGCCGACAACACCAAGCAGTGTGGCGCGGTTGA
>NW_010254600.1:0-19395 GCF_000690775.1 Eurypyga helias
CTGGCTGAACCCAGCACACTGCTGCCCAAGCTCCTCTAAGCAAACCAGTTTGTGTTTGGTACAAGCCAGAAAGGTGGTTGTTGCACAGACTGCAAGAGCATTTACTTCGGGGCATTTGCTAAACAGGCAAAAGGCACATTTTGGAGAGAGACTTACAGCAGTTTAGCAACTAGAAAATAAATCATCCTCTTCTGCAGCCCACTCCGTTACACCCCACTCTCCATAGCTGCCTCCTCTGAACTTGGATTCACTAAATTTCCAGAGGCACCTGGGCTCAGAGAACATACTATGTGGCACAAAGCAGAGGAGGTGGCTCTGTGCAGCCCTGATTGCCTTCTGCCTGGTCCAAGAGATTGGCTTTTAAGGAGGAGCAGAGATCTGGGGGCATATATGCAATTCATCATCAGTATTTTCAGCTGACTGGGAGAAACTGCTACACCTGCTGCTCTCCTTCAGAATGGCTTTGAAATACAGGCAGGCTGAAGGACGTGTGAGTTTTTCTTTCATGATTAACAAAAATAAGCACTTTGTTCTGCTATCTGTAAAGTTAAGGCAGTTTCTTACAAGCAATGATAATTCAAGAACAGTTTCTGCCTTGTGATTGATACATAAATGAGAAGAGTATTTTTGGAAATGCTGGTTGCTTTTATTGCTATTAAAAAAAAAATCACTGCTCATTTTCAGTTTGCTGAGTCTTTTAATACATAATTTCCAACAGAAACCCACTGAGTTATCAGACAAAGGGGAAATAACTCATCGTTGTGAGACAAAATCAGCAGTCCCTACTACAGAGTAACTCCCAGAAATCTGCATCTTGCTCTTGGAAGGAGTCCAGGTGCCCTTATGCCACAAGAAGTCCAAACAATGTTCAGCTGAGAACCAGGACCCAGAACAATGATGCAAAGCAACTGCCCGTTGGCTGATGCAGCCTGTCCGAGGGGAATGAGAGTGTGTTGGAGGGCTGGGAAGACACCTCAACTCAAATCGCTGGTATGGGCGCCCTGATGGGGAAAAGACCCAACTGTCTTTTGGAGGCTGTGTTGGAAGGTGCAGCTGTGAATGCACTTTCTGTGTTTGCCAGGCACTTCTAGAGGAAACTGGTAAGATTCACTCCTGATTCATCGAGGCTTTTGCAAATCTGCAGCTGCCAAGCCTGACCGAGGTCTAGGAGAGGCCACGTGCCACCCGTAGAGAGTGTTGCAGCAGCAGCAGCTGAACTAGTGCGGCCTCCTCAGAGCGTCACCGATGCAGAAATTGGGGAACCTGCCCTGCCTTGGGGAGCAGGTGGGTATCATGCCTGGGGGGCTGGGTCCTGTTTCCCAGTACTGCCAGTGCTGACTGCCCCATCCCATCCCGGCTCCCTTCGCCCTCTCCCCTTGCTGCAGCACCACAGCTGCCTGGCACCACTGTCCTTCCCTGCAGGGAGTGGTTTTACCAGCACTGCCAAGCGTCCTTGAGCCAATTTGGGTATTTAGGGAAGACAGTAACAGATATCTTAGCGGTTAATAGATAAGTTAATATTTTATTGTGGAATAAATATTTGGAAAACAGTTTCCAAACTGCATTTAAAAAATGGATTGCAAGAAGAAGCTGCATTTCCCTTGTAAATAATAAAAATGATAAGTTATCCATTGGAAATACAATCAGTAGCTTCACTGAAGCTCATTTATTTAAACAGGCTATGAATTATTCCTTTCTTGTCCATCACCTGACCATCTGGGTGACTCTGCCTGACATCAGCATCTATGTCTGTATAATGTGAGTAACAGTGTTATGCACTTTTGGAAAAGCCTCTGGAATTTCAGAATGAAGGTTTTATTTAAGTGCTGGACTTTACCTTACATGGTAGCTCTGCAGCCTGAGTCATTTAAAGCAAATCACAAAACTACCATGGTGTTCAGCGGGAGCAAGATTGGTTTACTGCAAAATGCAGACTGGAAATTAATTACACATTTATTAACTTCAAAATAATTATCTATGATGTTCCCTGTTAACACCTTTATTATTGCTTTGCACAGGCTAAAATCCAGATACCCCAACAAGTGACTGTATAAATCCGAGCATGAACAGACATCATTCTTTCCAAAGCAATTAAAAATCTCATTCACTTTTTCCATCTCCCTCGTGCTTGCCATGTGGAACAAAGCTGAAAGACAACAAGGGACATGGTCACTGGAGACACTTGTCAAGTCTGTGACTGAAGCTACTGAAGTTGCCTATTAATATGATAGGTGAAACTTGGGTAAAGAAATGCTACAGTTCAAGGTCAGACGTTCAGCTGCCAGGACATAACCAAGTCATAGCTTCCCAGACAGCCCTAGCTCTGTTTCCCCATACCCTTTACAATACACTATTCAATTATACAGTCACAGATAATTTCTTTCTGAAATTTCCTCCGAATCTCTGCTCAGAGCATACGTGTATCTGTGTAGTCCTCTAAGCTGGCTCTTCATGTCTCACAGAGTGCATTGCATTAGAACCCAGCAGAGAGAGATCTGAGCCAAACTCTTCATCTCCTAAAGTTTGAAGGGGGAAGTCAACCTGGCTTGACAGCCATGGGGTAGAGAGTGGAGCCACGTGTCCTTTTGTCCCATCCCCTTCTCCCTTATATTTCTGTGGAAATACAGTGGCTAAAGTGATGGTCCCGTGCCTCACCAGCAATGATGCCCACCGCTCGCCGATGACCACAAGCCCCTTGCCCGGTTGGCAGAGCTCATCCCTGCTAGCTGAGGGTTGGGGATTTCAATTTGCTCACGCTGCAGGAAAAACGCAGTGTGGTTTGGAATCCCCTCACAGAGGAAGGGTACAGAGCAGGTGGCCCCACACGCTAAGAAGGGTTTTGGACTTGGGACGTGACGGGTCTGAGACCAGGCAGCGTAAGGATACACCTTGCGAATCACTGGGAACGAGAGCGGCTGGGCAGTTCTGCAAGCTGCCTTCTTCCTTTTGGCAGTAGCTAATTAGTCTCTGCGCAGGGAATAGGTTCATGGTGAAAAGCAAAGCCCTGCAGTGGCTGTTACCAAGCCATTACTCATGTCTGCCTCTGGGACAGCAGCTACTTTCTTACTTGAGAGACACAGGAGATGACTTTCCATTAAGCAGTCCGTCTTGTTTACAGGGAAATGCACAAATAAATAATAGAAATAATCTACCGAGGCAAAATTGTACCTTTCTGATTTTTAAGTGGAAAACCTGAGGGAAGCTACTGATGTAGAAAACACTGAAGATTTTTGGCTCTATCTAGGGAAAAAGAAAAGGAAAAATACCCAATTATTTTAAAGCCTTTTCAAGAAAAGATTTACCTCATGTTTTCAAGAATAATGACAACCTCTCCAAACAGGTTGAAAAATGTCACGACTCACAAGTTTGGGGGGAACAAAGAGTTTGCATATCTTCTCTTTCAACCATTTAATTGCTTCCAAGTGTTCTAGTTCCCTATTATTTCAAAGGGGAGGTTTGAAAGGATGAATGTGTCTGTCCGATGTCAGGTGACACTCAGGGTGCCGCGGCCGCGTGCACTGGCTCAGGATTGCTGGAGACCTACATTTGGAGCCACGTCCATAGCAGCGAGGTTGCACATTCCGCGTCACACGGAGCCATCCGCAGTTTAAGCCGTATTTCTTTGTCTGGATATAAGCACCATACGTGCCTACGTCTCCATTATGCTCACTTCTGGGGTTTCTTGCAGGACGCTGATTTATAAAAAGCTGGTTAGAAATAATGAACAGGATAGAACGGAGATGAACGGCACAGCAGTGAGAGGTCTGTCCTTTTAACAAGCGGTGGCAGTAACAGATGAAGGCAACTGGCTTTCCCCGGCTCCGCAGCTTGGCTGGGAAATTGCTCTCACAAGGGGGTCGAGCCCACAATAGTGTGGCAGCACAATCGCTGGAAAAACTAAAGATGCTGCTTTCCTGGGGGGCTTGATGGCACATCGTGGTGCAGAGCTGGGGAAATAACACGTGCGCTCCTCTGCCAGCCTTACAGTGGTGCTAGTAGGCTTTTTCGTGAGTTTTGCTGACTTGCCATCTCATACTTTTTTAGCCTAAAGTGGGATCAAGGCCACAGAGACGCCGTGGCAGCCTGCGTTCTGCCCGGGAGAGCAGAGAGACCTGACACTGCCCGGGGTGGGAGAGCTCCCACGACATGCTGGGCTTGGGGACGGGGCGGCGATGGGTCTGTCATGAAGAGATCAGCTGTGCCCAGGGGCACGCTCTTTTCATTCCTGGTTTTCCGGGCAGAAAGGCATCCCCAGCAGCCATCTGCTGGCCCCCCACCTCCGGCCCGGCTGGAGTGTAATGGCTCCAGGGGGAAGCATCTGACTCATTTACCCTGGGCTAATGACACATTGCAGATATTTTGCAGAAGACAGCTGAGCTTTTGGATGCCCCCTGATGCCTGAAGAGCGTTTTGTTCCTTTTGCTTTCACTGTACACACCGGTTCCTCCCTTGTGTTTTTGAGGGCAGAACCTGTCATCCCACAAGATAATTGCTTCCTTTTGTACACCTGCTTCATCTGAGAGAACTGGGAGTTGAGCCTTCTGAAGGCATCAGAAAATTGTCTTTTAAAGGGGCAGTAGTGGTTACGTAAGTTACTGTTTACATAAGAGTGCATGACCTCTTATGGGTGTTCATCAAACTTTGGATTAATTACTTAAAATCAGATAACATTATTTTATTGTGTTCCTCTCCTCTCCTCTCCTCTCCTCTCCTCCAGCTTGCTCTTTTTGCTCCAACACAGCTGTTATGCACACTACTATTAGTATATCAGGATCAAAGAAAGACAGAGAGAAAGTCTATTGCTGTCTCTCTTCACCCTCCCTCGAGGATGCTGCGACTTAGTCTCTAACCTGGAGGGCACTGTCATTGGGAAGGTTGCCAAGTCCTTTTTTCAGAGCATGTATGAGACTGAAATTGCTCATTAAAATTCTTTCCCACCTTAGTGCACGGTGTTTGCTGTGGGCTCCACTGTTGTTTGACTGTCTGTGTCAATACCGTCTGGCCGCTCAGCATCTCCCGCCTGGGAGGGCCCCGTTATCCCTTTCTGACCCTGCCTCAGAATACTTGCAGGATTGGATTCGGGTACCTTCCAAGTTTCAGCATCTTCTTCTTACAGATTTAATGGCTTCACCAGTTTTATCTGCTGCCTTTTTTTCTTTTTTCTTTCCCCAGGTCGTTTATCTTAGTTACTATTAGTTAATTGAGACTAATGTTTTGTTGAAAAATCTCTCAGTCCCCAAGCTGAGCTTTTGAAGTGAACAGATTTAGGTAAAAATTTCCAAATGAGCTATTAATATCAGCAAAGCAAGAATACTCTCTCGTCACCCCTCATTTCCACGGTGGCATGGAGGGGATGTCTTTCCTGAACTGATAGTCAAATAGTTGCCAGCATCCCTTTCCCTTTTTATGGGGTTTTATGTCTGTAAGGCTCTTGACTGCTGTACTAGAGCCACCTTACTTTTAAGATGAGACAGCCTGATACTAGATTTTATCCCCAAAGAGGGAAAAAACCTATCTTTTCTCTCCAACTCCTTAATATCATTCTATAAATGAATCTGAATCCTTATTTGGGGCTTACGTTTGGGTATCGCCAGATACAGTTTGGGAGCGGGAGGCAGAAGTAACTATGCATGTTCAACCAGAACCACCCTCATTTGCATTACCCAGGAACATGTGGAACTGTGATGAGCTCCTTGACAGATCCCCGCCACTGCAGGCAAAGATCACCTTCTGAGGAACCCGTTCGGCAGCAGGGAAGAGCCCAGCAAGTCTTTGTGGAGCTTGTCTGTCCTCTTTTGCTTATAAAAGGACCTGCAGTTTTCTCATGTTTATAGGCCTAATGTTGCAAATTGCTTTAAGGTGTACCCATTTTTCTGTGCTAGGAGTAGTTTTTGGCATTCCTTCAGAGTGGGGTGAGCCTGGGTTTGTCTCGATTCTGGATTCCCTTGGCTGAAGATGCCTCCACTGCCCCCCTCTCCAGGCCAGGTGCTGTGACACGCACGGTGCCAGATGCCTGTGGTCCAGGCACCGAGAGGGTTGACTGCTCGGCTGGTGTACAGCTGCAGCGCTCCACTGTCCAGCTGGAGAAGTGCCATTTGCACCAGCTGAAGGTCTTCCTCAAATCTTTGCGGACCACAACTTTCACAGCTCCTGCCCATTTTTGTTTCCTGTCTGACACAGGAAACCTGATTAGATAAAAGTAGCAAGATGTTTGGAAAAAGTTGGATCTGCACCCTACAGAAGGAAGAAAAATGTCATAAGGTTTGGTCTTGCATTTGACCAACTGGTCAAACGGCCAGAGTTACATGTCAAGTTGAAAACAGATCCTCTAGTTCCCTAAAATTGGAGGAGAACTTGAGAGACACCTTCCTCTGAAACCAACAAGTCACTTTGTTTGGGGAGAACCAGGAGACAGAGCAAGTCCAGAAGAACAAGATCTTTCCTGTTCCGGTCCATGACCGTGCAGCACTGCCAGGGCATGCGGGAGCAGAGACCTTGGGGAAGCACATGTCTGTCCCCCGCCGGGAAGCAGGAGTGACGGCAGCATCACGGCCCTGAGCAGGGGAGGCTGATGGTATTTGTTCTGCAAAGTGGGGATGGGAGCATCCCACCTCTGAATTCCCAGGCTGCGTTTCAGTGGACTGCAGAGGTTACTACCACGCCCAGAGCCAAACAGCCACAACAAGACCTAAATGAACCTTCAACTACCTCCTGTCAATGCAAGAAAGTTAAAGGAGAGTGGCCAGACTGGAGGTGAGCTTTCAGCTCCTCGTGTTTCTGTCCTCTGCAAAGATGCATTAGCTGACAGACTGCAAGGCGTTCCTAATACCTTTATCATGACTTACTATGATGTCTGCTTTCCGCAGGATATTCCCGGCCTCACAGTCCACTTAACGTTTATAGCAGCTATCACCAGAACGAGCGCAATCCGTCTGCAGTCTCCTGGTCTGCTCCAGGATGGATGGGATGCAGAGGTCTTCGGCAGTGAAGCAGGGAAGGGGAGAGTGTGTCTCTCGGAGACCCCACAGTACTGCAGCAATTTAGCAGGTGCTGAAACTAATCACACGGGTAGTACCACCTGAAAGGAATGCTCCCAGGTGGAAAGGTAAACACATGCTTGGGAGTAAGGCTGGGCTGGGGCTAAATAAACATCCCCGATCCTGAGGGCCGTTTAATGTGAACCGTTAATTGTGTTACGGAGAGGTCAGCCTTGGCAGGGTAAAAAAGACTAGCCAGCATTTCTAGATCCCAGAGGCAAGTTGATAACAGATATTTCACTCTGCTGTAATCCATGGATTATCATCTAATGACATCGAATTACTCCAAATAACACTAAGCAGTGGCACGGAGTTGAGGAATGCTGCGCTGGGCATGTGTGTGCAGCAGAATCGCACCCCAGCGTGTTGTGCTGAAGGGGGCAGTGAACACGGCGTGCTGGCACAGGTGACAAGTCTTCGGGAAGGCAAAGCATTTTGCTTTCCCTTTGGAAAGTGCTTTCTCCAAAGGCACTGCTTTGCCTTAAAGCCAGAAAATTGACTTCCCGTTGCTAGGAGGAGGTGCCGAATGCACAGGACGGGGTAACCGGGTGGTTATTAGTTTGTATTGGTATGATATTTATAAAGTAATATTATATGATATTAATACTACGATAGCTCAGGTCACCGCTCCCTGATCTTGCCTTCACAGTCATGGAACAAAGTAATCCCATGAACGACACATGAAAGAAAATAAATCTCAGTATTTCCATAAGTAACTTGTGGTCTGAAATAGACTTGCTTTTTAGTGCCCAAAATTAGACATCAGACAGAGAATTTTTCAGAAATTGTTGATCGTGTTCCAGCTCTGAACATAAAGGCTCCTGGCAATTCAGCCATGGTGAGTATGCACAGCCCTATATTTAGGTATCTGAATTTGAAAACCCTGGCCGTGATCTCCAAGCCGACTTCGTGAAAGCAGGCAGAGCTGCTGCAGCTCAGCTCACCCTTGGTATTTTCACAACCTTTTGTGCTCTGTGGGTATATTTGTGATGACTGTGGGAAAACAGCCCCGTTTTATGGGGCTCCAAATGATAGCACTTAAATACGTTTTTTTTATTTAAAGCTGAAGAGAGCACTGAAGATTTTGGCCTCCTCAAATACCATAAAGTGCTTAAATACTGAAACATTTTCACTCTTGGCTCATTACTTGGGCTTTCAGCATTGTGTTTGAAGAGGAGCTATTTATGGGCTATCAAAAAAATGGCTGGGAGAAGGGAATTTAAAGAATGTCCTTGAGCTTTTGGGGAGCTTTGGAGAACAGGAACAACAAACACTTGTGCCAACCCTTGGTGCCTCCCCGACTGCACCTGCCTGGTGCCCCTGGATGCAACAAAATAGGGACACCTTGCAGGAATGGAGGCACGGCATCCCTTGAAAGGTGGATTAGGGGCTGTTCTCGAAGGGGAAGGAAGAGTCACAAAGCTCTATGGTGTGGTTTTAACTGGGATGGATTCTATGTAGGACCCAAATGAACAATAGGTGTCCCATAAGGGAAAAGACAGATCAAAACAGAGCCCTGACATTATTTCCTCATACTGGGACAATATGCAGCGATGTTTAAAGCATGTTAACTAGATATTTGTATGAACCTCTTAAACACAACACATTTTGTAGATGACAGGGGCAACAAGAAGAAATCATGATAGAAAACTCACTCATTTCTCACCATGAAGTTTAGTGATGGGCAGAAGGAAAGGCTGCCTCAGCCACCGAGCCACTCATGTGCCCCGTCCTGACCCTCTTCTGGCTCCTGCTCTTTCCCACCTAGGCTCTGCCCTTTGAGGGATCACTACTGCATGGGCTCCTTGCAGAGCTCTGTCAGTGATCCCAGGGAGGTCTGTCCAGCCTGCCGAGGGGCTATGAGTGCCCTGCATGACTGCAGGACGAGTCCGGCAAACCGCTGTCCCCACCTGCCGATACACCAAAGGGGAAACATTGGGAAAAAAGAGACACACCTCTTGAAAGGATGGTATCAGTCCACAAACCAGCATGCAGAGAGGACATAGAGTATATTTAAGTCGGAAAGTTTCTACCCTCCTAGACACTGAGGTTTTGCAACAAGCCTCCAAGCTATTCACAGAGCAAAGAGTTTGCTGTTTTGTCAAACTGCATCTGGAGGGGATGACACAAACTGGGCTGTGTGACAACAGGGGATGGAACTTAGTGACCTGGCTGTCTGCTCTAGGTCTCTGTTCTTCTCTGCCTTCAAGGAGAGCTTCCCTCTCTGCCCCCCGCCACCCCCCAGTATTTGCAAATACTCAGCATCTTTCAACTTGCTTATCCTTGAGTGAGTGTAAATTCTACATTTTCTCTATAAAAACCAAAAACATTATCCTCATAAAAACCAAGGAAATTATTATCTCACTGCAGCACAGCAACCTAAACTCTGACTTAGTTGGTATTTGTGTTACCTTGGTGTTTTGTAGCTCTGCTTCTATTGAACCCAGGATCTCATGCTTTGAAGATGCTTGGTGGTGTCTCAGGAGCACATTTCCTACCTCAAACTCCTCCATGCCCTGGATGATCACTTGTGGGCAGGCAGGAAAAGCCATAGCTGAGGACAGAAATCAGCTCTTCAAACCCCAAAGTCCTGCTGTAGAGCTGGGGAAAGAAAAGAGGGCTATATCAAGAGCACTGCTTATGGCAGAAGTCATTGTGCTGGTTTGGGCTGGAGTAGAATTAATTTTCTTCAGAGTAGCTGGTATGGGGCTCTGTTTTGTATTTGTGCTGAAAAGAGTGTTGATAATTCAGGGATGTTTTTGTTACTGTTGAGCAGTGCTGACACAGAGTCAAGGCCTTTTCTGCTCCTCACCCCACCAGCAAATAGGCTGGGGGTGCACAAGAAGCTGGGAGGGGACACAGACAGGACAGCTGACCCCAGTTGACCTAAGGGATATTCCATACCATATGGCATCATGCTCAGTTTATAAAGCTGGGGGAAGAAGAAGGAAGGAGGGATGTTCTGAGTTATGACATTTGACTTCCCAAGTAACCATTACATGTGTCGGATCCCTGCTTTCCTGGAGATGGCTGAACACCTGCCTGCCCATGGGGAGTAGTAAATGAATTCCTCGTTTTCCTTTCCTTGTGTGTGCAGCTTTTACTTTACCTGTTAAACTGCCTTTATCTCAACCCATGGGTTTTCTCACCTTTACCCTTCTAACTATCTCCCCCATCGCAGCGGGGGGAGTGAACAAGCGGCAGCATGGGGCTTAGCTGTTGGCTGGGGTTAAACCACAACAGCAATCTACTATGGAGTAACAGCAGAAGAACATTTCCCCACCTCTCCTGCTTGACCAAAGAGTGAACCCAAGGAAGGACTGTAAATCCAGCACCCGAATTTTGGGTTGGGGTTACTAGCGATGGCACTCTCCTTCCTGAGGAGGAAGTGATGAACTAGGAAAAGGGCTTGAATTCCAACTGGCTTCCTGTGAGCCCAGGAGATGTCCTGGAGAAATCCTTCGCAGCTGAGGAGACAGGAGAGCTGTTTCTTTAAGGGCGTTAAAAGATCAGTGGCTGAGAGAACAGATCTCCTGACACTACAGGGTTGACATTTGCCGTATGACATTGCATGAACGTGCAATGATTGATGATTAAGTGTGAGGTTTCTGCTTGCCTTTTACTCTTCTACAACGCGGTGACTGCTCGGGTCGCTCCTGTTGGACAGCAGGGGCATTGCCAGGGTCCCTGCTGTGCACCCACAGCCGAGAACTTTCATAGGCATTTTCCAGATTTCCTGCCTTAAACTAACCTGAATTTATCACCTGACAAACTCAGACACGAAATCTAGTTTTTATCTGTCACTGGGCAGACAGCAGTGGAAACGAAGGTTCATTACTCTCTCCCCAGGAGCGGGGTGCTCTCCGCTTCACCTACTGATCGCTGACCAACGGACCGGTCGCTCTCTCTTCATAGCTGACAAGGGCTGTTGCAGGCGCCATCTCATCACTGACTCGATCACGGTGAGATGAGGGAGGATGCGGTTTTGAAACCTTGAACGCCCTTCACTCTCAGACGGCTCTGGCGTTCGGCGGCTGCTGTGCAGCGGGGGCTCTTCAGTTGTCTCCTGGATGAAATGATCTCATTAGGTGATTACAAAGAGCTGGATGCAGCAGAGCCACCTGCTTTCTCAGAAGGAGAGTCTCATCAGCTTTCCTGGAATTGATGAAGCACATGTGAAAGAGATGTCTGCATCCCCTGAAAACCTTATTTTAAAGACTTAGGTCCAAGATCTCCTAGTTTGGAGAGCAGTTAAACAGACCAGCCCTTGGCCCTGTCTCCTTCTCTCTCCTTCCCTTTGTCTTACCTTTCCCCAGTGTTTTTCTTTGTCTCCATTATAATTCCAAACAGCTTAGGGATATTTACCAGTTACCAGTGTGTTTATCCTAGTACACATAAACCAGCATGGATGTGTAAGTGTAAATATAAATCTCCATGGGGAAAGCTCCCTCTGGCATAACAGGGGATTTTTGATTTCTAAGTGGTAAAGTTAAGAAAAAAGACCTTGATCCGGCAATAAGGCTATATCTGGGGGAGCTTTGCCAACGTGGTTGTAATGGTTCGCAGTGCCAGGTTAGCATGTGCTGGTGCAGCTCTTCCACGTTCAAGAGCTGCTGCCTGGGTGGAAGTGCTGCCCTGAGACCCTGGGAAGGCAAATGCCTGTGCCTGCCTGCTGAGCAGCACAGGGACGGTGTCCAAGGCATGCAGCCTGGGCAGCCACATGCCTGCCTGTCCCTACACTGTGCAGAAGGACCGTTTCTGGGAACTGATGGGGGCCTGAGACTGAGTTGTCTGCCTCCGGTAAGAAACACGATAGCTTTGATGATGATTTTTCTAATGGGAGTGCCTACTGCCTCCAAAAGTGGGGTGATGTTACCAGTTCATTTCATACAGACCATTATGTAGCCACCTAATCCGCCTTGAAATGGTGGCCTGCCTGGTTTTGAGTTTCAGGACTATTCCCCAACCCTCTTTCTGTCCTGTAAAACAAGCGGTATTAGAGCTATGACTGTAGCTATCAGTTGTGGGGTGGCCTATTATCTTTTTAATAAACACCATAGACTATTTGCTTGGCTTACAATGGACATTTTTTCATCCCAGTCCTTTTAAACATAACCTCTATGCTGGAAAGCTAGGCTGGTATTCTGCAGCGCGTGCATGTTGGTAGCTGAAAGGTAGAAGGCAGCATTCAGTTTTCCCGATGATGGAGCGGGCAGATGGACTCTGCTGCACTCCTCTTGTGCTGTTGCCTTTGTGGGGCTGGCAAATCAATTTTTTGGGTAGGAAATGTGGCTGAATAAAACAGGAGAGAGCACATACTTGCAGAATGAAAGTGCCATTTCATGAGTTTTTTTATCTTAATTGAATTTTTTAAATTACAGATGGTTTAATCCTTGATATTGCTTTCACCCAAGAGCTGAAGAGTTCGATTATGGAAAGCATGCAGTCTCACAAGATGTTTTTAAGACATCCTCAGAGTTATTATAGGAAAATATTCTTTTCTCACAACATCATAACCTTAGTCTGTTGTCTCCTCTGTGATCTTCAGGATGGTTACTATTTAATTATTGATATTTACAGTAGTTAAATGTGGCTGCAGTTCTGCAGGTAATCTTTATATGCCTACATGCAGTGAGGAAAATATTTGTGTTATGATGAGTCACAGGAACTGATTTAAAATGCCGTATGTAAACATCTACCCGACCTCTGTCTGCAGCCCGACATTCTCGGCTTAAGCAGCAGTTGCTGACTGAAGTCTGCAGGGTTTGACCCGACTGTTGTTTCCCTTCGCTGACATGCTCCCATCTTTTGTCGTTCGGCAGTGACCATGCCAGGATTGTTGCGGCGGGAGAGCTGAGGCCCCTCGGTAGCACGCCTGCGGCCACGCCATCCTGCTTGCTTTATCAGACGCACCCGTCGCTGCCTTACGGTTGCACAAACCCTCCTTGCTTTCCTGACTTCAGACTTCTGCACTGCTTCCCTGAAGAATGTGCTCTGCCACAACGGGAAGAGCACTGCTTTCCTCCTGACAGGCATCCCCAACCCTGGCCTTTGCTGCTGAGATTTCTCCAGGCGCTCGAACCTCCCCTGTGAGCAGCATGGGAGAACAGCAGCTGAAGGCACCGAGGGGTTAAAAAGTGCGGCTCTGTTGCTGTGCGGGGCACAGATTTGGGGACACATCAGTGACAGCAGCTGAGATGCTGCCTCTCTTTAATACCTGGCTCCAGGCAGCCAGCCCTGAGGCGAAGATGCTTTTGGCCTCCCCTCCGCCAAGAGCACGCTGGCTCCGGCTGCCAGCAGCCGGCCTTCCTCAGGTTGAGCCCCGTGAAGGGCAGGCTTAGCTTTTAGTAAAAATGTCACTGAGGCACCCAGGGAAACAGTCTCACGTCAGGGCTCAGCAAGCTCAGTGGTCTCTCTTGCAGGCAGGTCAGTCACGCCAGGATTTTACGCAGGCGGGTGGATGGGGACCCATCCCTTAAAAATGCTGGGGGTACCAGTGCACGGTGGTGCGCGCTTCATGCAGAGCCCCGGTGACTTCTGCCGACCTACTGCTCTGGGGACTGGCTGATCGGGATTAATTGATTCATCTTGGGCCACCAGCTTTCTCAGCTGGTTACCACTCCCCAGGAAACCTTATTTTCCGCAGTCAGACCTGACTAATTGTAAGCTTTTAAGAATGGCACTTCCAAAAAAGAGGGGCCTGCTGAGTGAGTTATTAGTCATCCTTATCTGGGAGAGAGGCGACGGCTGCTCTAACAGCTTCTTTATCTCTGCAGCGCCATGTCCTTTGGGGAGGGGCGGTGGGGATGCTGTGCGGCCGGGGCTGCCGTCCCCCTTCCTTCAAGGAGGGTGAAGGGCAGAACGGTTTCTTTCTGAAGTGCTAGCTCTACACTCTCCAAATCATGGCTTTGTTTTTAAAAGGCCTTGATTTTTAACAAGTTGTGACTAACAAGCCCTCCTTATATTTTCCTAAGGATGTCTGACACATTTTTTTTTCCTTTTTGGCAAATAGATGGAGCTCAGTGTTTCCCCTGACCCATGATTTGGCTCTGTGTTTGAGGACTTTGCAGCAGACTCCAAACGTCTGGCAGGAGATAACCTCGCTCTGCAAAAGCGTGGTCCTCTGTGTCTGTGGGCATGACAGAGCCCAGAACACATTTTGAAGAACATCGTGGTCGAATCTGCTTTGGTAGCTGCATTTTGCCCTCTGAGGCACTTCTTCTCAGGTTGTAATATGGCTTCTCGCATTCTTTCCAAACTTGACTCTGTTGTGGCTCCTTCTCTGTGGTGATGAGGAAGTCTCCGAGAGCGCACTGAACACTCCCTGTGTTACGCACATGTGCGATCCACAGTTGGGAAACAGCTAGGCCTGTACCAAACTGGTCTGGTCAGAAGAGGTGTCCTAAATGAGGATGTGACAGCATCACTGTTTCTTCCCTCTTTAATCCTCAAATATCTCCAGGAAGAACAGCCTTGCTCCAAACCTCTCTTAGCAAGATGCATGATGTCATCTTGTATTTCAGTGTGACTGGTGGATCTCTTCAATCAAACGAAGTTTTGAGTTTAGTCTGTAGTTCATAGGTTCCTCCGTTGGCTTTTCCTATCAATTAGCAAAATACTTGTCCACCAAAAACTGGCAGTGATCTGCCTGTCCAAAGTAACTGAATTGCTGCCAAACTGTCCATCTTGCGCCTCCTTTGCATAATGCACTCTGTTACAGCGCCTGTTTAAGAGAGCAGCATTGTCTAGAAGATGACATTTGGCTTTTGCCTTGACAGGTATTTGACAGTATTTCACCAGCTCTCCCATTATTTCCCCATCACAAGTTTTATCTGTAATGAGGCTGAGAACAGGGGCTGCTTTGCACTTATCGCGAGATTGTCACGAATATACTTATCATCTCCAGCTTCTTGGAAGGACTCACCAGCACCCAGTTTACACGGCTGTCCCTGGTTAGTCTCTCTAGGACCATGGGACTCTGACCGTCAGCAAAGTCCTCTGGTGCAGCAGGAGGATGCATCTCTGCACAGCCCTGGCTTCTGCAGGTTGAAAAGCTTCTCTGTTACTCTCTCTTTTTAGCTGTGTTATCCACACAGGTATTAATGGCTCAGGTTTTGCTCCTATCTGTGATCTTCAGTCCTGTTTGTTAGGCCACTTGTGGGATAAGAGTGCATCTCCCAGGTTGATAAAGTTTTGCGTTTTGGGTTTGTTTTTTTTTTTTTAATGAAACATTTATTCATGTATCAAATATGTAGTATTACTTGAAAAAATAAAAATAATTTTAGATTTAATGTGCCTTGTTTGTAAAATGTTCCAGGCAAATTCTGTATCAACAAATAATTACAATTTCTGTTTCAAAAATTTTCTGTTTCTTCTTCTATCAACGGAATTGATCTCATATGGGCACACAGAGGGGATGATGTCATTATCAGGGGCTGAGATTAACATCAGGATCCTAAGAGTATCATCCTGTATGTTCATATTCCAGTGAAAGAAAAAAAGAAAAAGTGCATTAAAACCCTTTAGAAATCAGAGTATTTACTTCAATCCTATCAAGCACCTGACTACAACACAGACACAGAGGTGCTGGAATGTGTCCAGAGAAGGGCAGCGGAGCTGGGGAAGGGGCTGAAGCACAGGTCCTGTGAGGAGAGGCTGAGGGAGCTGGGGGTGTTTACCCTGGAGAAGAGGAGGCTCAGGGGAGACCTTATCACTCTCTACAACTACCTGAAAGGGGGTTGCAGAGAGGTGGGGTTGGTCTCTTCTCCCAAGTGACAAGTGATAGGACAAGAGGAAATGGCCTCAATTTATGCCAGGGGAAGTTTAAATTGGACATTAGGAAAATTTCTTCACCAGAAGGGCTGTCAGGCATTGGAATGGGCTGCCCAGGGAAGTGGTGGGGCCACCATCCCTGGAAGCACTTAGAAGAGACGTGTAGATGTGGTGCCTGGGGACATGGATTTGTGGCAGTGATGGGTTAATGGTTGGACTTCATAATCTGAATGGTCTTTTCCATCCTAAATGATTCAATGATTGTATGAACAGTCTTCTAATTTAGAAGACACCAACTACTTATTGACTGTGCTACAAAACAACATTTTCTATACATTAGAAGAAGTTGTGAGTAACTGATGTTGTAAGACATTGCTTCAGCACGTGCTTCTGGTTAACGTCATGTATGGAAGACCTCACAGCTTCCGTTATGATTTATAAAACAGGACAAAAAGTCTGATAGAAAATTTATATTCACTGTGCTCAGAATTTAGTTAGGTTAAGAAGCTGCTGGAACAATTCCTTTTTAATTTACATTCAATTAAATTTAGAGAGATTTCCCTTTTAATGATAGACCAGATATGTGTCATCACAGTGACAGATAGCCAAGTCTCCTGGCTGACACAGTACTGTTTGTCAAACAAATGGTGTGGAGGGGGGCTTGCAGCAGTCCCTGTGCCAACAAAATGCCTCCTGCCAGCGCCGTAGGTGGCTGACTGACGGCCCTTCCGAATGGGGACACTTATGTAATAACAACTCCGCTCTGTGTCAGCGGTGATGCTAATGTATGCAAATGCTGCTATAATGAATAAAATTAGATTTCTCTGTATACAGAAGTATGCCAAACTGCGTGTATCTATTCTTAGGATAAGGGGAGAGGAGAGGACTTCAGCCTTGGAGGTGTCACCCCCTTCTCTGCTGCTGGAGTTGCCCTGCATGGGGCTGGGGTGCTGGTTTGCTGCAAAACTCCCCGCTCCAGCAAAGTCCTGGCTGCTGGTCCTGCTGCCTGGGAAAAGTGATGCTACGGCCAAGGGGACTCTGAGGTTGCCCTCGCTCCCTTTGCCAGGCTGCAGTGGGTTCAGAGGAACAGCTGGTCACAGCCAACAGGGAAACACAGACCTGTGGAGCATGAGCACCTGCTGTATATTTTCAGGAGCTCAGGTTCACTTTTGTTACAGAATCACAGAACATCCAAGGTCGGATGGGACCTCAAATGACCATCTGGTCCAGCCTTCTGTGGGAAAGGGAGCCTATCATCTAGTACTGCCCTGTCTTGAAAACCTCTGCTGATGGGGACTCTACCACATCCTTGGGAAGGTTGTTCCCCTGAGTGTCTGTTTTCACTGTAAAAATAGTTCTATCTATCAAGGTTCAGTTATTGCTTTCTCTTGGGACAGGTAACCAGTGCATGTCAAATCTCTGTCACTCTTTCTGAGCATTCTTAGTGTATTTCCTGAGCATGGTAGTAAATAGACTGCTGTGCAAGGAGGCTGGAGGGGAGGCTGCTAGCTCAGTAGTCATGAATGAGACACTTCCAGACGTCACGAAAGAGGGGGTGTTGTTTATTAACGAAATTTTACTTTAGGGCCTCCTGAATATTCATGATGTGCTGGATCCTGCTGATCAATGGTTCTGTTGTCTCAATTAATCAACTGATCTTGTGAAGAGTTTTAATCAGCTCCAACATTGCCAGAAACTGGCCCCACTTAAAGTGAAGGAAGAGTGACTGTCAGCAGCTGATGGGCCGTCCAGCTGCATGTTGGGCCTGGAAGCTGGATGCTTGGGCTTGCATGGGGGCAGACCCCAGGAGAAGGAAAGAAGACATAGCTCTCATGGCTCTACTTTGTATAACACCCTCCATGTAAGCGAATCTAACTGGTTTCTAATCAAGCAAGATGGTAAGACAGATAATGCCAGCGTGACAGAGCTGTTGAGAAGGATGAGAAAGGGAAGGCAGGTTGGGAAAGATAAAAAACCCCAGATGGGTAAAAATCACAGGAGGCTGTTGCCATGAGCAGTGACTAGGGAGAAGGCAGTGTCACCACAAGCATGGCAACACACAGTTGGGCAGAGAGGTGGCCAGTGCCAATGGCTGGGGAAAATCTCATGCTTGGATTTTTAGATCATGCAATGAAAAATGGGTCGATGCTGCAAAGACCAGAATCAGGATAGTTAAGCTTCATTTAGCTGTATTTATACCACTCACCCTGATCTCTAGTGAACAGACTGACATAAAATCACAAGATTTTCTAGGTAATGTGTTTGTGTTCATTTTTGTTTGACTCGCAAGCTGTGAGAACTCACCGAGTTCATATGGATTCACCCAATTCATATGCTAAAGACTGTCCCTGCAAAAAGGAGAGCCACAGCTACAAGAACCATGGCTGCCTGCGATTGTCTGACTGTTCAAAATTCAGTGAACCCGTGGGCACTGCTGCAGAGAGGCAGGGCACGCAGCGCAGTCATCTCAGCAAGGCAGCAGGCTCAGACATGGCCATTGGTGAGCTGTGGCCATGCTGGACCATGCAACTGCACATGGGCCCAAGCAGTTATGGGGGAAGCAGCTTAATGCAGTGCATGCAGCTTTAGAGGGGTGCTACAGCAGTGCTTCATGTCAAACTCCTGCTCCTCGTCCTCCTAACACAGACATCAGGCTTCAGCTGAGCTAATAAATTCCACCAAAAGACCTATTAGTTTTCTTGCTCAAATGGAGCACAACATCAATGGGATCAAGCCACCCAGGCCCAAGCTGCACCGCGCAAGCTGCACTGAACAGCTGGAAACGCTCGCTCAGGTCTCCATAGGCGCAGGGATTTCTGCAGTGCTTCCCAAGGAACACTGGAGCAATGCCCCTGCACCCAGTAAGGTTTGCACACCTTCAGGTGTCCTCTCCACGTGCCCAGCGCAGATGCTGACCCGGTGGCTGTGTTTTGTAATGAGATTTGCCTTCCTTGCAGCAGCGGAGCAGCTCCAGCCTGATGTCTGCTCAGCCCCTTCCAGGGCTGGCTCCCTCCCCTGTCAGCCCCTGGTCACCATTATCACTGCTTGCCCACGGGCATGGGCAGCTGCACTGGAGCCTGCTCTAAAAGCCACCTCTTTCTAGGACCAAACTCCCTCTGCTTTCCTCACTTTGGCCTAATGCTGGATTTATTATCCAGATCTCTTTACCTGGTGTGAACAGAAAGTTGATCAGCCACGAGGTGCAGCCAGTGCTCAGCCTTTACACAATTTAGTTGCTTCCCTGTACATTGCAGCATACATTGTTGTATTAGTTTTCCTATTCCCACAATGCATTTTCCTAATGGCTTAATTATATTATCCATATGCTAAGCACCTGCTAAGTGGGATCCTGCCATTAGCAACTGTTGATCTGTAGACCTGATCTGAAAGGAAGAAAGCACAAGGAATGCACTCCACAGAAACGATGTGCTCACTGTTGTGGATGGAAAAGAAGTTTACTTTTATTGTTGAACACATGATATGAAGAGTAGAAAAAGGACAATGCAATATTGCTAAGGCAGAAGAGTTCCTATAAGGCTTCAATGCTAAGTTTCTGCTAACAGGTACAGGAGTGGGAATTCCTGCT
>NW_010254600.1:19426-25307 GCF_000690775.1 Eurypyga helias
TTAAAGATCACTCACTGATAAGGGGCCAGTCTTCTGGCAGGGGAGAAAACTCACCTAAACTTACCTGAGCTCTAAGAAAGCTCCCAAGCCGTCTGCAGATAGGAATCTTTCCTTGAACGTGAGCTTAGATATGGGTCGAGTTCTTCCTTTAATAGCTTATCTGTAATATGGAATTTCCTCTGTCTTTTTAAGGCCGGCAGATATGCCTCCTTGCTGTCTGCAGTCCAGCTTCTTTCTGTTAATCCAGGGGATAGGACGTCATGGCTCACGTCTGACACTCTTTGACTCTAATGTTTTCCTGTTACTTTATTTCCTATTAACCTAAATCAGCATGATTGAAGTCAGGCTGAGGCTTGTGGTAACATTCAGGCATGTTCATCTGCCTCTCTTGCTTTGAACTACTTCTAGATTATTTTGCACTGTTTGACATACCAAGGCCCACAATAATATTGAATATTGAAACACACTGAATAATTAAGATTATTCAGGAAGTTTATACAACAGCGTGTGCTGTTCACACTGTGTGTCTTAATGCCACACGTAGCCACTTCCCGGTTTGCATGTCCTGCTCAAGACTACCACAGTTGTCTTGCCTCAACCTCTGCCAGCTCTTTGAGGGATCAGACAGGCACAACGTCTAATGGCTTACCTGTCATGTGCTCAAGCACACCACTACTTCATTTGTACAGACACAATAACAAGGCATGGTTTTAGGGCTTTGGGATATCACTTTCATCTATCATGTAACCCTTGATCAGCGTCACCAGATGTTTGAAGTCTTCACAGTAGGGGAATCTGTTGAGTAGACACTAGCGAGTGTTCTTCATCTGACAACCTTCTCTGCTGAAGAAGGTTTCTGTTTGAGTAGGAGGCACACAAGCTTTAGCAAATTTTGAAACTGGCCTTTTGTCATCAGAGTTGGCATCTACTCCTTGGAAGAACTGGTAAGACAGTGGCAAGAAAGGCACATTAGCCTCACAAAATAAAGTTTTCAATTTAATAGGTAGTTGCTATTGCATACTGACAGTTAGTAATAAAGTCTTCAATTGGAATTTATAAATTGCTGACAGACAAGTTTCCCAAACGATCACTATTCCACTTACCATCAATCTGCCAGTATAAATGACTGATCAAGGTACACGGTCAGTTGGTATAAAAATCGATCTTAAGTCCTTTTTATCAGGCTTGACTACATAATTCTGTCAATTTTCCACAGAAAATCAATAGCAATAATAGCTGTCTCATTAGTGGCCATCACAGTGTTGCTAATACGGCTTCTTTGTAGGGTCAAAACATTGGCTGGCCTTTTTTTTTCTTTTTTTCTTCTTTCACAGAGGCTGTTTAGGGATCTAGAAATACCAGAGATGAGCTAATTGTTCAAATTACATTTGGAAGATTTCTTCAAGAGAAGTCTCAGCCTGCTTTATGAGGACCTGGGCTAATCTTCCAGGGCCCAGTTTTGCAGTTCAACATCTGTTTTCTTGCAGAAATAATTTCCTGTCTGAAGCCTGGCACTGCAATTCTCTTGAGCTTTTTCAAGGAAATTGATGACAAAATTAAGTAAATTAATTTTCCTATTTCATCTATTAAATATGCACTCAGGCCCATTAGCTCAGGCTCCTTATGAACTAAGAAAGACCAAACCAAGCCTTTCTTCTCTCTTCCCAGCCCTCCGCCTTCACAGGGCTGGAGAACTCGGACTACACCAACTGAATTTCACCGACACAACGCACCCCCACACCACCACTGCTTCTTAACTCCAAGTGCTCAAATCTTTTTTCCTTTTCCTGTTCCTTTATGTGTGGGCAGCACCACACCAATGGGTGGGTTTGATCGTGTTTATGTGACACCATTTGATCCTTGGAAGTCTGTTTTGTATCCCTCAAGTAAAATACTGCTCTGCTCCAAGGGAAGAGCAGCTTTTTGCCATTTATCACCTTGCTCTTTTAGAAACAGACTCTGCGTTGGAGCTAAATAGAACAGGATCAGCACGGAAGAAGCATCTATTCTCATGAGGGATAAGTCTGAGATCCCTCTGTACGTGGTCTTCAGAACACCCAGGAGTCGCTGTCCCAGTGCAGCGATGTGTTGCACACACTGACTCTCCCAATGCTTCGCCCTTGTGCCGCCTCTCAGTGATGCTGTTGCTGCCAACCTCACCCTGTGTGTGCAGGCTGCCGGAGCTGTTCAACAACTGACGCATTTTCACACCATGTCGGAGCATATCTGTGGTCACCAGAGTATTTCCTAGGGCTATACTGCTATGTTATATTTTACCAACTGTGAGTTAAGGGCAGAGGTTTCAAACTGACTGGCTACTGATAAAGAAGGGCTCTCTGAGACACTCTTCTCCCTTCCCCCGGCAGCTCTTGAGCAGAAATGACATAAACCAAAGAGATTTCCTGGGAAAATGCATGCAGGAACACCCCACTTTCCTATCCACCTCTCCAGCTCCTACCCATAAATGTTATTTTAAGGGATTTGGAGTCTTGGTGCGCATCCCTTCTGCAAGGGCAACAGAGCTGGAGGAGACTGGATGTCCCCAGGAGGTGGTGTGGAGAAGCAGGAACTCTGCGTGACCGTCCCATGGCTGCACGGGTCTCCTTACTCCTGTGTAGATGCTGTGGGATGCCAGTGGTGGCTGGTTTTCCTGCTTTGTCCTTGGGAAAAAAAAGAGATAAGCCCAGTTTAACTGGAGCAGGAAGAAAGGGCAGGGTGTTGTGAAGGGAAACTCACTGGCTGCAGTGTACTGAGCAGGAGTAACCAGAGGAGGAAAGTCATTGCGGTTTACAGTTTACAGATCACGCAGTAATTTGTGAAGCGTTTGTGTACCCTTCAGTGCCAAGGTGCCAGGCAGATATGACACCCAGTCACGAATAGAGATGGTGAAAATAATTAGGAAGGCAAAACATGTAGTTTTGGTAATCTTATTTAATAACAATAACAACGTCCGTTTCATCCTAAGAGCTCTGAGGCTAATCCTGCTGTTTTCTTTCTGAGCATTTTTGAGTGCGACTTTTAAAATCTCTTTGACTAATTTACTGCCTTCTATTTTGGGAAAGCCTTGAGAGGTGCTGCTAATGAAGACAAATGAAGGAAAAGGAACTTGACCCCAGAGTATGAAATTTTGCTCATTAACTTGTGCTTCCAATTGGCTGATTGATATTATTTGGATGTAGATGGGGTAATTAATGACAGGAAGCAATGCAGCAGGATATGAGTTGTGCAGAATGCACTCCAGTAAATCTACCTTTTATTATGTCTCGGTTTATTTATGTGCACTATACTTGTTATGCCACTGCCTGATGTAGTTACCACCTTCATTCGGAATTTCCTTAACTTAATTGTTTTCTCCATTCTTTTATGCTATTTTGGGAAATTTTTATTTATGCTTTTTGTGTGCAATAATTTCCTAGTCTGTTTTTAGTAGCATGAGGATGAATTTTCATGGCCATACGGAACATTTCAGCATGTGAAACATTTCTTAAAACAGGAATTGCCATTGAAATGAACTATACTTCCTTCCTACTTCATTGGACAGGCTATTGGTATTGCCAGTAAATTAATGTCACAAATCTCCTATGTACTCTCACTTATATTCTTTCTCTGTCCCAGAAGGAAATGAGCTAAATACGAAATTTTTTACATTTTTGGGGTGGGTGGAGGGTGAAAGACTGTCAGAACCTTTTAAAAATGACACATCCTCCTGGGAAGGAAATCGTCCTGTGGTTTGAGCCAAAGGATTTTGAAACAGTAAAATATCATTGTGCTTTTCATTTAGCTTCTTGATCTGTGAACAATATATACCAACCAAGAAAAAGATGAGTTTAAAATACCAAGATATGTGAAACGACCCCAGGAAAGGTTCTGTAAATGTTTATGCATGTCAGTAATTGTACACAAACTTACTGGGGTGATAAGAGAATATGCCCAAGAAAAGTTATTGGCCTGAATGTTTGTTTGAAGAATCAGGCTGTTGCTATAAATATTTTTACCCAGGTCTCCCAAAGAACACTATGTTTTGTATGTTTGTCTGTCTACCTGTCTGTTGGAACCCAAAAATCTCTGAATCCTTTGTCATAGAGCTGGTACTTACACTTGCGGCCATACAATGAAACCTCTTATATAGTGCATGGCTCATAAAGTAAAAACATTTGAACAAAAAATTATGTTATTTTATGCAGGATTCAAAGCAGCAGATGGAAAAAGGTGCCGGGACAGATGAAGAATCTGAAATTAAGAGTTAATGCCTGTGTAAATGGAGCTGGTGTGGTCACAGACACAGATTCCTGGGAGGCAGACAAAATGGGAGTTATGGCTTGGGACCGCATAGCAACTGTCTGTGTGTACCTCTCCAGATCAAGGGGACAGAGACTGCTTATCTGTGAGTGTCCATGGATGATGAGCATCTTCTAAGACTTAAAACTGAGATCTTAACTCCTGAAGATGGCCAGTGTTGGCTGCAGGGTCTTTGTTAAATATGGTGATTGAGTCATGACACTTAGCAGTGTCCTGTACCTAGACATGGCATTGGTTTGTTTTCTGGGATCACTATGCAGCAAAAGTAGTGTAGTGTTTGTGTTTCACCCCACAGCTTCTGCATTCCTCACTTTTTATAAATGAAGCATGTTAGGAAGAAAAATCTCTCTTTAAAATTACTTAATTTATTGGAACATCCTTGGAATAGTTCAGGCATAGGCTCAGCAAGGGATCTTTAACTGGTCTTATTTTTTAGCCTGCTTCAAAGAGCTAATAACCCCTTTAAAGTTCTTAATATAATACCCTAATAATGACTATTACTGTGTGGACTATTCTTATGAGATAATAACAATCTGAAGTGAAAGTTCATCTTGCTGGAAGTATATAATATAGACAAGAGAAAAAAAGAACTCACCCACTCCAGTGAGAACGGCAGAAAGGAAAAAGCAGACTTTTATCATTCAGAATTTACTGAAAATATGTTGAATGTTTATTTGAAACGAGAGGAATGGCCAGCCAGCTGGCAGCCTTCGGAAAGTCTGTGTGTCTTCTCTCAGCAGATGGTGCACACAGAACCTGAACACAAAGCCTCCTCCTTTTGTCTTAGGTGCTTAAAGATGTGCTCCAAGGCACAGCCGTGGACTGCTGTGCCACCGCTGCCCCTGCTTTCAGGGGACTAGGTAGGGCAGGAAACATTTTAAGATGGGTAAGAGACCATTTAGTACAAAGTGTATGATTTTTCCTGTTGAAATAAACCTAGACTTGATCTTTGTGTCCCAGCACTAAAAAAAGCAGAGAATAAGAACCCCTCTGGCAGTACTACATAGACTTTTTTGTCTCTTCCAGTCTCTCCTCCACCTTCCTACAGTACCCATCTTTGCCCTTCCCTCAAGCATTCTGCCACGATCTGCCCACATTCATTCTCTGTAGCTCAAATTCATCCCATCTCCTTTGTAACCAAGCTTTTATTTTACTTTTTCTCCATTTCTTCTCTAATGATAAACTGTATGGGTCATAAGCCTTAAAAATTGCAGGGAAATTGCCAAAACATTTCATTGGATGGGCACCACAACCTGGGAGCATGAAGTTCCCATGGCTAATTATTGATCTCATTAGCTAATCAGCCTGTGGATGTAAGGACCACAGTTAAAAGTAACTCTGTGGCATTTAGGATTTTTTGTCAGAAATTATAAAATCATGGTCGACAATGGGCCACTTCTAAGGGCGGGATTAGCTGGCTGGCAGTAATTACCTCACAGTAATTATCGTTGTCCTTGCGCAGCAGCCTGAGCCCGACCAGGAAAGCCAATGGTTTCCCGGGAATCGAAGCCAGCGGCACAGCTTCGCTCTTGAGCCCGGAGCAGGTAACGGAGCTCCCCCTAACGTTGTTTCTGCAGGAGAC
>NW_010254601.1:0-44683 GCF_000690775.1 Eurypyga helias
TTCTATGATTCTATGAAACATTTTAACCTGCAACTTGGTATAAGCAGGTGCAACAACTGAGTATTTAGTATGTGCAGGTGAAATATCTTCCCACATAGCCAGCACTAGGCCAGCTCTGAAGGTAGCATGAAACAATTAGACTACAGTGGGTAGGCAGGAGCTATTCATTTAAGATGACAGAAGCATCTTTTAAAAGTCACTTAGCAAGATTCTGGACACAGCAGTGTCCAAATTCCCACAACTTTGCTTATTAGCTGCATAAGGGCAGCAATAATGTTAAATCTGCAGCAGAATATATCTAAGTCTGTATCCCTTTACAACATGCCAATAACCCTCATTTTATGGGGCAAAGTGCAAAATGTCATTAGGACATTTCAGAAAGCAGCAAGTTCTGCCCATTTTTTCCTTTGACAGCAGAGATATTCTTTGGTTTTGACCCTTGAGACTCCTCCAGAGGTGCAGAATAATGTAACAATGCTGTGGAGTCTAAGCATGCCTTTCACTTCAGCTGTCAGTTCAGTGAGATGGGTGCAGTGCTACATAGCTAGAGCTAATTAATTTGATTCAGTCTTTTAGAAGGTGGTCAGTTTGTATATGAAACTGCATTAGAGGTGATTTTCAGGGGTGATATTCACTTTAAATTTTTTCATCTTACAGCATCGCTTCGTCAGAATCTAATAACAAATCCACTGTTAAATGAAGGCTGTATTTTCAACATTTAAAGAAGGGATTCAGCCTTCAGGGCTATGTTGACAATGCATACCTTAACGCTGCACTGAAAGTATACTTCATAAGCAAACCCTTCATGATACCGAGGATGAGAGCATGCTGACTGATTTGAGTGGAGATTAGAATTCCAGCCTGCATACAGTGGGGGAAATCTATATATTCTGTAAAACTGTTGCCATTGCTATTTAGAGGACATCACTGTTGCTTTGTTAAAAAACATGCTGTGTGTTCTAGATAAATATCTGTGCATGCATAGTCTGTTAATGATGCAGAAGAAATGGAGTCAATTGGATTTTCTCCCATGAATACTATGTTGGTATTCTGTGGATTATTTAAGAAGAGGTTATACATAATAATCTGGCAAGTAGGCTAGACAAACCTTTTCTAGCATGTGGTTTTCTTACAAACTCATACATTATAGCTGTTGTGCCACATCATTGATCAGCTAAACTGCATGGACTGAAGAGAAAGTGTTACTTAAAAGATCAATAGGGGGAAAAAAAAGTATCCTCTCAATGTCTTCTAGGAGCAGAGAGGACAAACTCAACACCCTCCTAGTATTTCAGAACAGAGAACAACAGGACAGAGAATAAAAGGCCACCTATAAAGGACACAAAATTTCAGAGGCAGTGTCAAGAACAAAGGAAACAGTCTTCAATATCTAGGTAGCTCAAAGGTGTAAAACAAGCAAAGTGGCTGGGCAGACTAATGGAGAGGCAATGCTAAAAAAATGTAGAATATATTCATTTTTCCAAACCCTAACTGCCAGGAGTAAACAAATGTTTCTGCTGCAAAGCTTTCTCTTTCCTCTGTTTCTTTACCATTGCGAAAGAATTCTAGAGGAGATGCAGGAGTAACAGAAACATCCAATCTTGCTATTATCTGCTCTTGATGACAGGACATCTCCAGCTCCAACTCAGGATTTCCCAAGCCAAACATATCATTTGGCTGAGTAAGACACAGGCAACTATCCAACTCTTGCAACAATTACCATTGCCTACTTTTATGAATTCTCCTTGTTTTCAAAGAAATAACTCCAGTGAGTAAAGAGAAAGTAAAATGATAGAGAAAAATAATTAATTCTAATCCCACAAATTAGGAAAAAAATTTTAAAAAGAGAAAACTAAATGTAAAAAGGGCAGATAATTTCCTTTATTCTTTCTAAAACTCTTTCTTGGTCACAGGGCTCCATTAGAGAAGGCTCTGGATGAAGAAGGGGAGGAGAAGGAAGAACAAATTTTGCAAAGCACTAAAGACACTGGGAAGAGTGAAGAAAATTCATAAGAAGACTCAGCTAAGAGAGTGGAGAAAGGACAAATTAGTATAAGAGAAATAGCACATATCTTTCCAAAGCCTGCTGAAAGTAATGGAATGGTCACCAACAAAGCCTCTTCATTCACGGTAATTCAGTGGGTACTGACAGTCCTTAGAAGTGCCATCTATTTATCCCCAGCAGAAATCAGAAAGATACAGGAAAAAAGAGAAGAGAAACTGGTAAAGTTTATGTCAGGGTCAGAGGCTGGAAGAGTGCAATATATTGTGTCTCTGCAGGTAAGGTATGCCAGTGAAAACCAATGGTATAAGAAGCTACATTTTTCTCGGATCTCCAGATGCTACGCTACCAGACAAAATTGAAAATGAGATATTAGCTGTGCTCAGGCACCTGCCTTAAACTTCACTCAAAAGCAATTTCACAGGGAAGGCGTAATCAAAATCTCCACTGCCCCCATGACTTAGTCATGATTCAAGTGATCCACTGGAGACATGTCTATGACTTTCCTGTTCTGGGCCCACTCCTAGACCTAGGTGCATTTCTGCCTCTCCAAAAACCATTCTGCTGCCTTTCCCTTCTAGGGGAGAATCCTGAAGGAAGCCTCCTTCTTCAGTTCGAGTGCCTGGGTAGCTGGGCCAAGGGACCAGGGCAATTCTCCTGCATGCTGCTGCCAGCCTCCCTGCCCAGGCAGCACCACAGGCTGCCTACACACCTCCCCCCACACCATTCCCCGGGCTGCAGCTTTAGAGCTGGGGCCCCATTTATCACACTGCAGTTTTACAAACAACAGCTGCCTGGGGACAGTGACCTGGTCAATAGAGATGAGCTCTAAATGTGGCCCATGATTTCATTCACTGGAGCTGAAAAGCAAAGAGGAGACGCTGAGTGGTTTTATAGCAAAACAAACCATTTTGCTTTTGGGTCACCAGAGTGCAGTGACACAAGACAGTAGAAGCCCAGTGTACCTTCTGCATGGTCGCTGTTTGATGACCTGGTACTGATGTAACGATGTTCACTTTATTCTTTATAATGAAAGAAAATCTAACTCACACCTGGCAGCCCTGTGGGAAATCCCACTGGAGGGGGGAGGAACTCAATGGATGTGGAACATCAAAACTGTATTTTCCCTTGTAAAGATGGTCTTTCTGCAATCAGCACTGGGAAGTAAGGAGCACAGGGAAAGCATATATGCACTGAGAAAAACTGTTCAGGTCCTTATGTAGCAGCAAAAAAACCAGGCTTGATTATTCCAATGCCTTTTACAATCAGGAGAATTGTACAAATGGAAAACACTTTACACCAGAAGTTTAGCTGGCATAAACTGGCTTAACTCCATTTAAAGCAAAGAGATTTTGCCAGCTTACATTAGCTAGCTGTCTACATTTTATCAACACCCTCTGAGAACATCTTTGTTTTAATCTCACTCAGATAAGATACTTTCAACACACTTAAGACACATTCAACTTTATCTTTCTTACTTCAGAAAACAGCACTCTTCAAAAGCCATTCAGAAATAAAGACAAAAGGAAGGCCTATCTGATGGGATAAAATCTGCACACATCGTTATTACTAATTACATGTACAGCTTCTTCAGTGGCACATGGTTATAAAACAGGATTAAGACCACAACAGGAAGAGACTGAAAGAACATAAATAATAGCTCTAGAAAGCAGTGGGGTGTGATACTTATGTGTGGGAAACTGGTGAAAAGATGGAATTAAATGCAAAGTGTTACCCCATTAAAATCTGATCAAAAATTGCATCTATTTAAGGAGAGGAAAAAGACTTTTCAAATATATACATGAAATTGAGAGGGAGGGGAGGCATGAAGGAAAGATTTATTCCACTACTTTTTTTATTCTTCCGTAAGGTCAATAAATAGTTCTGTGTTCAGGACACTTGCCCTAGATGAAGAAGAACAAAGTACAACCTTCCTTTCTGATTAATGCCAATCAGGCTTTGACAGGATCTCCCACATCCCAGGTGAGCACCTTATCATCTAATTAATTCTGTGTGCACAGGCAAATCAGCTTTTCCCTTGGAAGAGAAACTGCAGCTTGCGTTTGCTGAAAAACCAGTTTCAGCAATGCAATCTTCTCATTCCAAAATATCCCCACTGTGAGATTTCACCCCTAACCTATTTCACCTTTAACCACCTTTAATTATTTACCCAAAGCAACAGAAAAATAAAGAAAAGCTGCACACAGACTGTGTTAAGGTCTTTTGGATCAGGCTCAAGTGAAGGTGGGTTCTTGCAGACCTTGGCCTAAGCAATGACTAAGGTGGTAAAGGCTTCATGCATCATGAGTAGAATTTCTCCTAATGAACTAAGGCCAGAAAGTGATTAATAGCAGAAGCCAGAAATATGTTCTTCTGTCCAAGTACTTACTGATCTTAAAAAAAAAAAAAATAAAAAAATAAAAATTACCTATAGTACATAAACCACTGCATAAGCTGAAGCACTTCCATGCTGCACTTCAGTTCTAAAGCAAGTCCGCACACTGTGGAATGCAAAAAGTTAATTCTGGGTTACCCACATCTGGATTGTCTTTGGAAAACTGTATTTCAGATGCCAATGCCAAGGAGCAAGTAAGGATCAGAGGGGTCAACTGCAGACATTGAAAGCAGTTTCATGCTCCTCAGATGGCTTGTAAATTATTTCTCTTCTCACTTCTGGGCCAAGACTCACAGATTTCCTCAAGGGTCAGCAAGCCTCAGAATGACCCATTGCCCAGGACTTTCAAATGGGCACATTTTATCTATCTGTTTCTGATTCAGATGCCATAAAGTAATTACACAGCTTTTTGGTACTGTTATGCATGCCAGTCCTTCACGATATGTACTGATAATGCAATAATAGATGAAGTTCACTTAATGATACCCTTACCACATAAGGACTTTGAGCAACCTGGTCTAGTGGAAGGTGTCCCTGCCCATGGCAGGGGGGTTGGAACTAGATGACCTTTAAGGTTCCCTCCAACCCAAACCATCCTGTGATTCTATGATTCAAGCTAATATGGTACAGCTACCTGCTGCTTCTACTCATAGTAAGTTCAGATATGGTCAGTTTTACAGTGGAAAGGAATGAAATTGCCAGGTGCCTGGCAGTAATTAAGTATATTTTAATAGCACTGCTGTTACCATTCTTAATTTTGCACAGGTAACATTTTAATGATTCCTACTGTTCACAGAGCAGTTTTCTTAAGACTATAGGCATATACAGTCTGCACAGATATACAGGACCAAAAGCTGCATAGCTGATAACTATCGAACAAATCTTTCTCTTCCTCTGACTCTTTTCTTCCCATTTTCTCATACTTCAAGCTATGCGATTTGTGATGGGATTTTGTATAACCCTGCCTTCATAGTTTAGCTAAAGTCAGAGTGGAAGGAAATTCAAGCTACAGCACTTACTGAATGCAATTCAATCTGATTTATCAGACAGGACTGTTGAAACACCTCTTGGAAGACAGCAGCTCTTGGCTCGGTCCTCATGTATTTTACAGGAATATCAGTATAACAAATTGACTTACTGAGTTTTCTGATATGACAACTCATTCAATCATATCCTTCAGACAAAAACATCTGCGAAGAGAAGCGTACTACATCAAACTGTGCATTCCAAAAACCATGTACAATAACGTCTGCAAATAGGTTTACAAGCACAGACCTCTGCAGCCTGGTGATGACACAGTGGGGGAGATGTTAAAAAATACCAGATATTAAATAAAAACTTATGCTCAGCTGGTGTCTTGCAGTCCAAATCCATCTCCTAGTCAGGCAGATTCTGTTGATTTCCTGTACAGGTCAAAGAGGTATAGCATCCATACATTATTGGCTATAAGTCTTATAATCAGGAAGCACTTTGCTTGTCAGTCTTGGTAATACATTTTTAATTTGCAACCTCATTTACGAAGGAAAGGCAACATGCCAGGTATTATAAAAATTATTATCAGTATCAAAAAATCTGTGAGTTTTGTAACAGACTCCTTGCAGTTACCCTTTAAACATGCACGCATATTTGCTAACACCATACCTAAGCTTTCTCCCTTCACCAATGCTTGGACAGCAGCAGCATCAGTAAGTGACTCACATTTTTAAGTCCAATAAGACACAAATTAAAGTTTACTGTTGATTCACTTTCAATTTGTTGGGCTCTATGTCTCATCATTTGTACATGACCTATTTAGGTTTTAAGCATCTTCAAGCTGAGACTGTTTCTTTATCTTCCTGTACAACTTCCAGCATATTTTGGAGTTGTGCTTGCAATAAACAGTAATGCTGAATGGACAAGATATTAGCAAAGGTTTTGGCTGATTCATTTCTCTGTGCATCCATTACACAGTAAACATTTGCTAAAATTATTCTGTACGAGGCAAAGAAGTTACTGTTTTTAAGTGCACTCTGAATCAGGCAGGCTGTCTTTAGGACTTGAATTTAATTATCAAGAACAAAATCTTCACTGAGCAGTAGGGCTTGCATTAGAACAGCAGCAACACCAAAGTTTAAATAAGAACTTGCATGCACGCTGGTACAAAGAGCATACATAGGAACACAGGACTTTGTACATATACAAGAACAAAGCGCCACAGAAAAAAGCCCTTGACAAAACCCCAAATGCATTTTAAGAAACATGCTGTGATTTAGAAAAACCTACTGGACTTAAAGGAAGGATTTGAGTCATGGAAATCCTGTGGCTTCTCTGTGCAGGTCATTCTGTGGCTAGGACATCACAACAGCAATACAAACTCTGAGTCTTTGAGAAAACAAATAGCCAACTCCATTGAAAAACACACTGCTGGTTCAGGTACAGTTTCTACTAAGATCATATTAAATACCACAGGAGTCAAGATAAAATGAAAATAAAGAATTCTCTACCTAGCCTTTTTCCTAAGTGGACTTCTAGGAAATACTCTCATAAGTCAGGCAGAGTCACAGACATACAGCTGTGGTGAGGGATGACCACACACCATGTGCCAGGCCTGAGCCTGCACCTTGGACCATCTTTGTAGATGCACCCCAGCAACACGTCGCCTCCCTCTTTTTAAGTGAACACTGCTCACACACAGAGTAAAGGATAGAAGATGGCAGATTTTAGATGGTCACATTTTAGAAGGAATTAAGCTGCCTTGGTATTTCAGAAATGGACTTTATACCCATCCAAAAGATTGTTAAAATCATATCAGTGCATTCAGTGTGCATGCTTGGTATGATGTTTACCCTGTTTAGACATAAACAGTCAGATCATTCAGATTAGGTTTAATTTAAGCTCCCAGGCAGCACTTTCCTTTGCATCTATGGTATGAGTTGGATTTATAATAAAACAACCAACACGTTAAGTAAGGAAGGCACCACTGGTGGCATGACTTCAGGCTTGCTAGGCAGACTGCCACACCTTTGGCACCTTACAGACACTCAGCAGTGAGTGGTGGCAAGGTCCTGCACCTCACTCCCTGTCACAGACCCTCAAGATAAGAGCCTGACTGTCATGGTTCCTGGGAGAACTGGCATCTTACCGCCTGCGCTGTCTGCATTTTGAGATTTGGGGCCCTCTGTCTTATTCTGGAGTCAGAAGTGTCCTTGTTCCTAGCACAAGATAAGGAAAAGGAGGCTATTTCTAGTGCTCAGAGATGAGAGGTAAGTTTTGCACTCAGTGACGGTGCACTCCTCTCAGTCCACCTTCCTGCAGCCACCTTCCTTGCATAAGCTTTATCAGCTCTAGTGAGGATGAGCACCCAATTAGGCCTTGATAAAGCAGTAACGAAGGAAGAGATCTTTAAGGCATCTGCAGTCAAATGTTCTTGTCATGGTTGTTTGTCTGTAAACTCTGACAATTATTTGAGCACCAGGAAGGACTTACTTTTGGTTTTGTTTTTTTATTAAAAGCTTTCACATTTCACCTTTAAGGCATTATTGCAAATTTTATCTTGTTAATTGACTGCTCATATAGTAATCGTTTTACACCACATTAAGTAATGTTCTAATATGTTTTAATGCCCTGACTTAATGGGAACAAAATGCAGCATGTATAGAAATTACTAGCTCATTTACATATTCCGTATACATGCTTGTCATCTCTTTTTAGGTAAGAAGGGTGTGTATATGTGAGAGAGAAATATAGAAGAATATATGTGCAGGAGGGAATGAGAAAAGCAGCATGATAAACTGTCAAACTGAGAAGAATGAAGGCGAGACACCAATCCAGCAGGCATCAATTCCACATTGTTATGTACATCACTGAATGCTTTCTGCTGCTTCAGTCAGGCTGCAAAACAGCAAGATGAAAGTAAGAACCTGATTAAACACATGACTGAATATACCAGGGATGACAGATTCAATGAATGTGTTTCTTTCTGTTTAGACAGGGGAATCATCTTTAGTTTGTATGTGCAAGTAGTAAAGAATCAGGAGTGGAGAAGAAACCATAAGAGCTGCACCCCCATGCTGCACAGTGACTCCCTTTGTGGCCCCAAGTCATCCACAAAATCCACGCATCACCAAAGCCGGGGGTATTCTCTCCCTGACGCATTATTTCTGCTTTTCACAGAATCATAGAATGGTTTGGGTTGGAAGGGACCTTAAAGACCATCTAGTTCCAACCCCCCTGCCATGGGCAGGGACACCTTGCACTAGACCAAGTTGCTCAAAGCCACATCCAGCCTGGCCTTGAGCACTTCCAGGGATGGGGCATCCACAGCTTCTCTGGGCAACCTGTTCCAGTGCCTCACCACCCTCTCTGTGAAGAATTTCTTCCTGATAACCAGTTTAAATCTCCTCATTTCCAATTTAAACCCATTACTCCTTGTCCTGTCACTACAGGCCCTTGTAAAAAGTCCCCTCCAGCTTTTTTGGAAGCCCGTTAAGGTACTGGAAGGTGCTATAAGGCCTCCGTGAAGCCTCCTTTTCTCCATGCTGAACAAGCCCAACTCTTTCAGCCTGTCCCCATAGCAGAGGTGCTCCAGGCCTCTGATCATCTTTGTGACCTCCTATGGACTCGCTCCAACCGATTGATATCCTTCTTATGTTGAGGGCTCCTCAGCTGGACAAAGTACTGCAGGTGGGGGTCTCATGAGGACCTTGCACTTGGCCTTGTTGAACTCCATGAGGTTGGCAGTGGCCCACCTCTCTAGCCTGTCCAGGTCCCTCTGGATGGCATCCCTTCCCTCCAGTGTGTCAACTGCACCACACAGCTTGCTGTAATCAGAAAACTTGCTGAGGGTGCACTCAATCCCAGATTTTGTAGGGATATGACTCTATGCTTGGCTCCGTTATAGTTCATTAAACCGTAGTTAAGAATAAAAAAGCAGTAAAGCAGTCACATCATGAATATTCAAAGTTTCCTGCAAAAACTCAGAGACTAGGAACTTTTTTGCATGCATTTGCAAAAAAAAAAAAATCAGCTCAGACCTTTATATGTAATATTCCCCTATAAACACCATAATAACAAGAATATTTGTCCTTATATGTCCTACTCATGTACACTATGGCATATTAATGACTGGAAATTGAACAGCATAAATTGAACTCACAGCTGTTTGGATTCTTGTTGGTGGCTCTCATATTCCCAGAGCTACCATTTGGGAACTATCACTTTTCTGTCACTCGCTACTCTCCTACAGAAGGTCTAATGAAGTACATAGGTCAACTTCTTGTCCTTGTCTTAGAGAGAAGAGCTAACAACTTTTCACGACCCGATCTGACTTTTATTGCTGTACCAACACAGTTACACACTTCATCATATTAGATTTAGAGAGAATTGGTACATCACTGAGAACACAAAAATACTGTGGAAGGACTTACAGAGATAAAAAACAGATATTTTTTTTTTTTCTAAAGCTGAAGATTTAAACGTGTGGCTATCTCACGACAATTTAAAATTTTGCAAACAATAGTACTAATAGTACTAGAATATAAATATAACTTTATTCCATTAATCCAATATTAGGAATACAATACAGTAATCTCCCTGGTTATCTTTATGCAAAGATCACTGCATGACTATGATATTATAACCTTTAAATCAGACAACTAACACAAAGTTCCCATAGATATTTCAAATATACACTGAATAAACTAGCTGAAGTTCGAAAGACTTGTGGGTACTTCCAACTTCTGTTGGGCTCTCTGTATGAGACTTATTACCAGCATAACTGGAGATGTGAAATACTGTAGCATCCTTTTTAACCTGTAACAAAGAGAACCTGCACTTTTGATTTTAAATTTTGAAGTCAAAATGGAAATACTTATTGACAGATATAAACATAGATATGTGAATGTGTATAGATATAAATTTATTAGCACTGCCAAACTTATGCAATGTTTACACAAGCTATTTCTACACTAGCCAGTGACCTTCAGCTGCTCTGAAATGTTATTTAGCAAATAATTTCAACATCAAATATGTCAATCAAAATATTTTTTTGAAAATTACAGATGAGGATGATTTTTTTTCTTCTTGTGGATTACCCAATACTCATGTAAGCATGATGGTCTAGGGTGGCCAGTAAGTCAAATGAAAATTGCCTTCCAAAGTAGGAAAAAAGGTACTACATCCAGAACAGCTCTGTGGTTTTCCCCTTTCACTGCAGATACAAACAGGGGGGTAAAGGCAAAAGCCTGTAAGCATTTTTCATTTTAAAAAACCCACAACCCTAGGAGTGTTCTATTTCAAGAGAAAAAAAATTTACTTGTAAATGACCTTCCAAATTTTTCATGTCTTTAATAGAAGGTGTTGTGATACATGTCAGACAGCAGAACTGAAATCTGGAATCTGTGCTTATATGGCACTGACCAGGCACTCCTTGTTGTATTTTCACGACACCAACCTCTCAAGCCATACCAACATTAAGCTCCTGAATATAAGTCCTTTCTCCTTCCATTTTTCCAGAGTGTAGAGTTTTCCTCTTCCCCCCAGCTATGGATAACCACATAAATCTCACATTCCGTTCCACCATTAACATTTTTTGATACGTCCAGTCATTTCTCCTCCCTCCTTCAATAGTTACCAAACACCACTGATAGCCTGATCTCTGCTGCATAACATCAAAAAGTTTAGCATCAAAAACTGATCAGGCTTGGTGAAAGAACGATGTGTATTAGCTGCAGTTCACTGACTTCCCCCAAAAACCTATCTGTCACCTGTGCCCCCATATCAAATCCTTTCTTTATCCAACCAGGATGCACATGCAGTCCTAGTCACAATGTACTAATGCAAAGAACACTATCATGTAAAGTAGCAAAAAACAGTATTTAAACTCCCCTTGTTTCTATTTGCATAGTCATTCTGGGACCATACATTCTCATTTGCCCTGTGCAGAGAAAGAGAGGAACAACTTGCTTCTTGCATGAAACGTTCAGTGATACAAGTGAGATTATTTTACTGCACTCACGGTTAAATAAACAGGGTTAAGGAAGTTAACCCTTAACCTCCTCATCTTTCTTAAAGCATGATGCCAACCAATACACAGCTGTAGGAGGATAAAAGATAGCACAGGTGAGAAACTTGACCCTGAATATACAAATCACACAAGTCTTCTACTATAGGTCCAAATAACACATAACTTTGCTGTTAAGTACCCTCTAGAAGTGTAAAAGCTACCAAAAAAAAAGATCAGAATTTTTTCATTGCCTTTGTCCTACTGGTCACTAGCCTGTAAGAGCTTCTCCCCATTACACACACCAAAAAGGACCTAGGAGGAATGCATTCTGCTCAAAGACAGTCTATGCATAGACCTATTTCCCTAGTGAGTGGAGGTTCCCATGTAGCAATTTAAATTAAAATCCTACCCAAAGGGGAACTGCTTCTAAACACTGGAAACATTTAACACTGGAAACAACTATTTTTCACTGTATCATGATATCCCTAGAGCTGGAGGTGTCTTTCTCCTCAGAAAGCTGCTGCTTTCAGAGCAGGTCAGCATCAGTTTTCACTCCTCCTCAAAAATGGAAAAAACACCACCACAACAAATGCGAATTTGTTATCCCTTGCCCTTCCCACAGTGATTTGCAACATAGCCCTTCAAAAAAATATGTAAGTTCTAATCACTGGAGACATGATAATACGATGGAAAATTTACTAGAAACAGTTGTTGGGTGGAGTAGTTGGAGGTGTGATATGGGAAACGCGCTGAGTTCGAATTTGTTATAACGTTAGTTTAACTTTGTAGCTTTAAAGCCATGCCGAGGCACGGGTTAACCACCAATGTTAGTTTGGTTCTGCTTTTGTATTGCTTTAATTACTTTGTTCTGTAGCCATAACTCTCTGTCCTAGCTGTCCTGTAACATGCCCCGTGATCTTATACAAACCACTCATCTTGTACGAACTACTGATCCAGTTAAAAAACAGTTTTGCCTGACCACACACGTAGGGAACAAGGACTTGGCAACAAGAACGGCGGGGGGGGAAAAGTGCACCGTGATGAAGACCTGCAGCCTTCATCCCAACGACCACCTAAAGCGACCACCAGAATACACTACGCAGACGCAAAGAGGAGGAGTCCGGGGCGTGACATATGCTAATGATTTCTTAGAACTAATTATAATAAACCCACCTTATTCTTGGAAATATAATGAATATGTAACCAAGAGTCATGTATATAGAACACTTTTGATTATATAAAGAATCTGCTTAAGCATTAAGGTGTGCAAGTTAGGTGGAGCTATCCCCCTTGCACCCAGCGCTGTAATAAACATACCTGCTTTATAACTCTCCGTGAGTTGTAGGGTTTGTTTCCGCACGTCAGGTGCTGGCAGAAAAAACTTTTCCCAAGGTATTCCAAAATGCCATGTTATACTTACTGCTTTGATTTCTAAGGTTTTGCTTACTCAAGATACTGAAAAGATTTGATTTGCAGGGGCTGAGTGTCTAAAACTTCCAAGACTCAAGTCTGGAACAGATAGCACACAAATTGTTCAGAAATCTTTGTTTCTATGTTTAAAAAAAATTCTGTAACTGTTGGTATTGTTCCTGCAGAGCATGTCCATCCTTTAGTTTGTATTTGAGAGAAGACTGTATCAGAGCTCTTCTTGACACACACCTCCGGCAGAGCTGAATACCTTTCGGCAGCAGATGAAGATGGAACAGAAAGCAGGCAGCAGAAGATAAAGGCAGCTCAACTTAAGCCCATGAAAATTGAGAAACCAGGCTTCCTGCAAAGCTATTAGACATGGTGGAGCATTATTAAAAACCACCTGTCTTTTTCACCCTAGCACCAAGTATAAGATGAGAATTTATTCCTGAAAAGCCTAACATACCCAGTCGCGAGGAGATGTCACTGTCAGAAGTAGTCAACCACTTATTTCAGCATCATATGAAGGGTTTCAGTTTGTTTTAACAGAAGTAGAAAAACATGTATCTATTTATGCCTACAGATTTGATGTATAATGAAAAGATCATCTCCATCTGGCTGACAAAGCACTTTGCACCCTATCAGGTACTGCTAAAATGCATTAAATAGCTCAAATAATGGTGCACACTTGACCTGCATGGTGCCTCAGCATTCTTAATAATCTCTAATTTCTGTCTAAATACAGAACACAGTGTAATTATTGAACTACTAACTTCAGCTCTTTGGAGTATTAAAAAAGGAGCATATTAATTAGTTCCAACAATAAGCTTTACATACTTCAGAAAGTTCACCATGATATTAACATTAGAGTAAGTGTTATGGTTTGTCTAAGCTTGAAAGTTGACTGTGCACTACAATCTTCCATTGAGGCTATTCTTACACATTGTGCATCCACACAGTTTTGCTACAGCTGCTTCATGCATTTCTCTTCTGTTGCACCCACACAAATCTCTAGTTTTCCGAAGTAAATATAATCTGTTTTGGCAGTGATGCTAACAGCAAACCTCAGCACAACATCCACAAATTATAGAGTTTCTATTACTATTGTGTCACAGTTTAGCCCCTGTCAGAAACCAAGCACCACACAGCCACTCACTCACTTCCCCTTCTCCCAGTGGGATGGAGGAGAGTATCAGAGGAAAAAGATAAGAGAACTTTTGGGTTGAGATAAGAAAAGTTTAATAATTTAATATGTGAAATAAAATAATTATATTAATAATACTACTAATATGAGAAATAATATAATAATTATAATCATAATTATATGTAATTTATAAGACGACAAAGGGAAGGAAAACAAAATGATGTAACTGCTCACCACCAGCTGGCTGACACTCAGACCATCCTTGAGCATCACAGCCAACTCCCCCAACCTTTATACTGAGCATGATTTTCGATGGCATGAAATATCCCTTTGGTCAGGTTGGGTCAGCTGTCCTGGCTGTGTCCCCTCCCAGCTTCTTGTAGAGAAGAAGCTGGGAACACAGGGACAGTATCCGAAACTGAAAAGTCCTTGACTTCATATAAACATTGCTTAGCAACAAATAAAACCAAAATCCAAAAGATAGCCTCATATTAGCTACTGTGAGGAAAATGAACTCTATTCCAACTAACCCAGCACATTCTGGTAGTTTTTGGTATATCTTCCCTCAGCCTTTGGAATTTGGATGAGATTCCCATAACTTTTCACCTTCACACAGAAGAAGTGAAGGTTACCATCATTTTTAAACTGCTGTTGAGCAGTATGGTGTAAACACAGTATGCCTTATTCCTCAATGCAAGTAACACAACCCAGGAGTGACAGAGCCCGGTAGCTTGCGGTGCTTTGCAAAGCAGCAGTAGCAGGGGAAGGCTGTAGCCCGTGAGGGTGATTCCACTGCTGTCCTCAGCATTTTCAAAACTCTCATCAAATTCCTTCATCTTCTTGAAGAACAGGGCCATGCAAAAGATATGAAGAAGGTAACCTCATTTGATGTGATGATTGGGTTGGCCCATCTGTGTTTGGAAGTGATGGTGATAAAAAGTAGAAAGAGTTGACAAAGTCAGTAGCTTTGTCAAAAAAACCCAAACATCTAAATACCACTTCAGCATGAGGGCAGAAAGGAAGACAAGGTAAATTGCAGAAAAGGATACATTTCCAGCAGAAAGAGTCCCATTTGGGAGTGTGAATTACATTTGCTGCTTCTTAAATGCAATGGACTGGTTCCTGACTGAGGTGATTGTGTAAGGGTGGCAGAGAAAGGATGGAAATCTAGTAAACTTCATAGGTGGACACATACATGTATCATCTTACTGAACACTCAGCAGTTCTCTCATCTATACTCAAAGCTTTGGGGGAGACATAGAAAAGCAAATGGGACAGATAAAAATGAGTAATCACAGGGACAGCACCATACAGTTTAATTCCTGAATTTATCAGATGTGCCAATGAGGGAATATACAAGAGTTACCTGAAAAGTCCTGGGAAAAGCCCAGGTGCTCAGGCAATTAATCAAACAGAGACAAAGAAGAATTACCATACTCGCCATACACAATGGCACTTTATATCCAAATGCAAACCTAAATACTTTGTGCTCATGTGAGAGAAGAATGGTGACTACAGCATCTACCCAACAGCCAGTAAGTGTCATATATCTTATTCGCCCACTTGGCCGAGGAGAGATTTTAAATCTAGGTTTATGGGAATAGCTCAGTCACAAAAGGTATCAAGCACCGCCTCATGCTGAGCATCTTGAACATTAGCTGATTTCACCAAAAAACAATGGCTATTGATAATGAAGTCAGCAAAAAATGAGTCTCCTCAGCACAGCTGAGAGGACACCCACAAACTGTACAATCAGTGCTATCTTCGGCAAAAACGTCATCAACACCCCAAGTCTGTTATTCAGTTATTGCTCAAAGGAAATGGAGGACTGATGAATTCTTATTTTTCTTAAAAACTGGGAAGGGAAACCACACCAGGTGCTCTACAGAAAATGGAAGAAGTGTACTGTCATCAAGGACAGAACTCTGTGCTTCTATATTTATATTATATTTACTTTTATGAGAAGCAAATATAATTGATAAACTGTGCTTGATCTGCTGACAAACTGTTCATTAAAAAGAAAAACTCTACATAAAACTGCCCATAACAAATTATTCAGCCCTCTCCTGTATTAATACATTTTTGATTCCTATCATCAGGGTTGCACTGAAATAATTTGGGTCAAACTCCTGCCAAGTTCCTGGTATTGAAAACTATTTTCTAATTCAGCTAACATAGATTTACAGTGATTGCTAGACACTTTGTCACCCTTTTTAAAAAAAGTCACCTTGAATGCCACAGATAAGCCATTCTGGTTTTCTTGACTCACCAATAGTTTCCAGTGGCATTAACAATATAGAAATGAAAGCTGGAAAACATACCGCAGGCCAAGAGTTGCAAGAATTGAAAGTGGAAAACAAAAAGCTACTAACAGGGGCCTTGTCCTTTTTAAATCTGTTCTGTCATTTTACTAGCCTGAGATAGCTATCTAATGTCTTCACTAGATGTGTCTTCCATTCTTGGATGTCCTCCAGTACCAGACTGCATTGAAATTCTGTGCAAGTTCCAGAGACCACAGAAGAGCTATGTGCTCTTACAACCTCATTTGCTGATATTTCAACCAAAGGTAACAGGGAATGAATTTGGGTGCAAACCCAAAACATATCCACATAGATGATACTTATGTCTTCTTTGGCAGAAAAAGAGGTAACTTTATACATTCAAATTAGCATAGGTGATTGTGAGAAAGGTAATTACACAATTAATTAATACCTGCCAAGCTGCCAATAATGCTAATTTGAGACAGGTTACCCAAAGACTGGCTTTCTCTGTCCTTGTAAAGAGTGATTGCAAATCTCCTTTGGTCATTTCTAAATCCTGTAGGAGTGCATTCCTTAAAAGGCCCAAGACAGTTCATGCTAAGACCTCAGACGTTAAAAGGCTTGTCAAGTGCCTTCCTGGGAATTATTTCTGGGAGAGCAGATGTGATATTTCAGTTAAAAGTGTGTGACAGGAAAGGAAACAATTGCAGAATTAAAAAAAAAAAAAAAAAAAAAGATATTTTTGAAAATATTCAATACTCTTTGACAGGTGTATCCCATTTCACGACACATGATCCATGGGGTAATTTTATTTGATTTTCAGAAAAGCACAGATCAAGCTCTGTCATCTCATTCCGCTCGCTGGTGAATCCTAAGCCAGGTCTCCCATCTGTTTTCTAACATTGCTTGCAGCTTCTCCTGACACCTCTGCAGAACACTCCTCATGAATAAAGCTGGGGGGAAGGTGACTCTCCAGCCTCAACTCCTTCCAAACAGGCTGTTGTAGGACTGACTGACAACCCAAGACAACCGTTGACTCCGGTAATATATTCTTTTCAGCTCTGTGACAAAGGAGGTAGGCAGGCAGTGCCACGAAGGCTGCGGCTGTTGCAATACCTCCTCTTTCATCAAGATCATCAACAGAAGAGGAGCAGAGTAACTCTGCCACCATATCATGAAAATTAAAAGCCCTGGGAGTTCCTTTGTCCAGCAGCCTCCCTGCTCCAGCACAGAAATAAAATTTTCTATTCACTCTACTTACACATTAACACACTTGTTCTTTCTTCACAGGAAAACATGAGAAGGTCCTTCTGGGCAAGGTTTTTCCTACCTCTCCAAAATAACTTAACTTTCAACCCACAGACAGAGTTCAATTTTTAACTGTATAATTCCACTCTCATTTGTGCCAGTATTGGTTTATTTATGTTTCCAGAGGGACTTTTCCAACTAATTTTATTTGGACTGAGAATTAAGAGAAGTTCACTGCTGCTTCCTCAGATTTCGGAAAGGAAAAACACTTCTATTCCACAACAATTTTGCTGCTTGCTTGCTTTGTTTATGACTTAAACATTTAAAAATAAAGGAAAACAATGTCTGAAACTAGGGGTTCATTAAGCCAACAGACCAGAACTGTATACAGGTAAGACATTAAAGTATCCCACCTGTCACTGGGTTTGAGAACACTGTGGAAGATAGCGTTGAACTTGGTGAGATGTAATTTGAAAAACTCCATTAGTATAATAATAGGTTTGTCTATTGGGTCTATTTCCCAGCTACAGCGCATTAAATGTCATTTAACCATTCTAATAAATTCAGGCTTGTGGGTGCAATTGGTAAGCAGGAGAGTGGAATAAACTGGTATAATAGATAGATCAATAGACAATACAAAGATGTAATGAGCAGTTAATGTCTTGAGGATGGAACCAATATGAAAAATCATTATTAAGTTAATTGTTTTCAAATTTTAGCATTCAAAAAATGATCCTCTGAAGTAACAATTTATTGTATGCTGCTACAAGTCTCCTGTTAAATTTCAAATGAGTTACTGCAAGAACTTATTCAGCAAGATGAAGAAAACATTTGCAAACACAGATGAGGTTGCTCCTGTGTCAGATGTAAACTTGTAACAAGATCATTAGTGCTGTGCTTTAAAGACAAACTGAGTATTTCCTGGGATTTTCTGGCTCCCATGAAAGAAGAGAGCACAGCAAGAAATTGCCTTGTGTACCATCAATGTTGATACAGCAGGGAGAGTTTATCAAGGGTTTTATATTTTCACAGCTCACTTGCCTACAAATAAATATTTCCAAATGAAATGTTTTCTATGGTGTAGCCCAATTTGTTTTCAGAACAGCTAAGTCCGTCAAAAGAAGAATTACCTTCAGTTACGGTGCCTGTAGGCAAACTCAGCACACAAACACTGGCCAATGCACCTACAGCAACTGGAGCTCTTTTGCTGATCACAACACCCAGCAACACTGTGCAGCAATGTCACATGTCACACCATTCATCTTCAAAGCTTCTTCCACTGAGTGAACAGGCACTGCACGTCGGTTTTAAACCTGCTTTGCTACGCTGCCGCCTAGTCTTGGATTTTAAGCCTCCTAACAGACTTCCCTGGCACAGTAAGAATTACATGCCATTCTTTAGATGAGGGCAGAATCAAACCTTAGAGAAATTTAGTGACAGTCAAATAAAAAAATCCAGCTGGCTCCATTAGAACAGGGCACAGAGCTCTTGACTGCAGAGACACTGCTCTCGAGAAAGATACTCTTACTCAAAAATAAAACCACACACCCCTATAAAGGTAGATATCAAATGGGTACATGGACTTCCTCAGAACCCAGTCCATTTCTTCCTACTTTATTTTTGAAAGATGGTACAGCAGGAAGAGAGACAAGAATGGCAAGAAACTGGCAGTGAACAACAGTACCCAAGTCCCTAGGCTTGGAGAGGAGCACCTGATGGGGCAGCAGTGCCTTCTTTCTACAGCTGACGCAAAGTGTTGATGTTACACTTGCCTAACAGGACAACAGTTGCGTATTCTGAAAAGCATCAGACAAGGGGCTTCTCATGTCCTATGGTGACAGGCATAAAGCCAAGGCTCTGCCTGTTTCCCACCTGTTTTACTTGCTCACATGTGGAGACTGGGAATGCGACCACGCTGCAGAGACTGTTCTGCCTCCTTCCTCCTTCATGGACAGGCTTGGCCATGAACCGGCCCACAGCTTGCTCAGCTTCAGGGCAGTGCTCACATTCCTTTTTGTGATCACACTGTCTTCATCTTCAGTGAAGGAATGGCTAATGCCATAAAAATCCTTTCCATATACCTTCAGCCCTTCACAAACCACACTTTTTATATTCTACTGTGAATTTGGAAGAGGGAACTGAACCTTACTTCCCAAAAATTTTGCAAAAACAACTGAAAATTTGCGGATTTCAAGATTAGGGAAAATAATCTAGGATCTAGGCAAAACACCACAGCAATTTCAATCTTTTTTTTTTTTTTCCCCCAAAGAGACCTCACCTGCTCATTAATTTGCTGGACTCCTCATCATTTATGTCATAAACCCTGTAAAGGGAGAGCCGGTCTCTTCACTATTTGCATACAAAACGCTTAGCAAAGCGAGAACCTGATTTATACAAGCTCCTAAATGTCACTACAACAACAAAAATAATACCAATAGTAGTTATACATCTTCTCAGTGACATTAGCTTTTGAGTTTAACTCTTCCCTTTGGGGAATACAGACTAGGAAAATTTTAAGAAAAGCGGCCCGGCGTCTCTATTATGGCTAAGTACTTTTCTCAGTCAGAACCATAATCTGTGAACTAGGTAATTATTTCAGGAAGGTCTTTTTTTTTTCCCCACACATTTGTTCAGTGAGTGAACAATGTTGAAATAAGTAGGTTTGAGATTAATTATTTTTCTCAGGAGCCCCAGCAGGATTCAGTGGGAGGTCTGTTGCAGTGGTTTTATTAACTGCTTTGAGGATTTGTGATCTGAATTGACTATTCAGGGTTACCAAAATTGTGAAATATAGAGGACCTTCCATAGGTTTTTAAAGAAATGAAATGGGGCATGTTCAAATTTGGCACAAAAGAAAGGAATGACACGCAACCAAGAAGAAGCGCTTCCCTGAATTTTTCTTTTGTTGAGGCAGAGGGAAATGAAGTACCCCCTCTCTGACATCCACACAGTCACTACCTGCACTGTGACTTTCATCTGAGTGTTTCTCCTTGTATGCAGGAAGAGAAAGTTGAATATGGCTCTACATGGGAACAGCAAGCACGTACGGATGGCTTCACTCCTATTATTCAAGGTAAGCATGCCAGCAAGTGCAGCTTCTCATTTCTACTGGTGGGCACATACACTGCCTGTGTAGCCCTTTTCATAAAAGTTAGCACACGAAACACATGATTATTTTGAAAATAATAAGCAGATTCAATGAGTGGCCTAGTCCTAGAGCCTAACTTGATTCCCATTTTTTCCAGGTATGGTTTGGCTAGTTCTGTAGCACCAGGTTTGAATCCTGCTTCCTCTCCACTTCTTCCATGAGCCTTTCTGAAAAGTGTCTTCTATCTTAAGAAAATTACTGAAAGCAGCAAAGCAGAAGCTACCAGTTTTCATGTAAATTAATTCAGTATTATGATTGCAATTTCCACAACCTCTTCCATCTGACTGGAATATACTCTCCTTTTAATGATCCACAGTGATCTGTTACCCCTTTCTTGAAGCATCATCCCTGCACTTTAACATGTTGCTCCACCTTTCCATTCTTCTAACAGAAGGATGAAAAAGAACAAGGGGGGTGTGGTGGGGGGTGGGGGTGGCAAATCAATCTGCAACCAATAAAGCGAGTCTCCTGCTTCTAAATACCAGCGAAAGCACATTATGCTACTCAACCCATGCAAGGGTCACACTAGAAATGCAGCTAAGAGCATGAGCAAAGAGACAATAATGAATGACAGTAAAATAAGGTGGAATTATAGAAGAAAGAGCCTAATTTAGCATAAAAGAAATGTTTACAAAGTTTCATAGTCTACCACAAGACACTGGGCATCCTCTGTAAAACAGAAGTTCATCTTTGTTGTTGAATTTTGCCAGGCATTTACATTTACCTTAGGATATGCACGCTCAGAATCATACAATCATAAAATCATTGAGTTTGGAAAAGACCTTTAAGATCATCTGGTCCAACTGTAAATGCGACACTGCCAAGTCCACCACTAAACCACGTCCCTAAGTGGCATGTCTACATCTCTTTTAAATACCTCCAGGGATGGTGGCTCAAACACTTCCCTAGGCAGCCTGTTCCAATGCCTGACAACCTTTTTAGTGAAGAAATTTTTCCTAATGTCCAATCTGAACCTCCCCTGGGGCAACTTGAGTCCTATCCTTGCCAGTTTCCTCTTGTCCTGTGACATGTCACTTGGGAGAAGAGACCAACATCCACCTCACTAAAACCTCTCATCAGGTGGCTGTAGAGAGCGATCAGGTCTCCCCTCAGCCTCCTCCGGACTAGGGGAGCTCCCCAGCTCCCTCAGCTGCTCCTCACAGGACTTGTGCTCCAGACCCTTCCCCAGCTCTGCTGCCCTTCTCTGGACATGCTCCAGCACCTCCGTGTCTTTCTTGTAGTGAGGGGCCCAAAACTGAACACAGTACTCAAGGTGCGGCCTCACCAGTGCCCAGTACAGGGGCACAATCACTTCCCTAGTCCTGCTGGCCACGCTGTTCCTGATACAGGCCAGGATGCCATTGGTCTTGGCCACCTGGGCACACTGCAGGCTCATATTTAGCTGGCTGTCAACCAACACCCCCAGGTTCTTACCACCAGGCAGCTTTCCAGCCACTTGTCCCCAAGCCTGTAGTGTTGCAGGGGGCTGTTGTGACGCAAGTGCAGGACCTGGCACTTGGTCTTGTTGAACCCTGTACAGTTGGTCTTGGTCCATCAATCCAGCCTGTACAGGCTGAAAAGCCTTCCTGCCCTCAACACTCCCGCCCAACATGGTGTTGTTTGCAAATTTACTGAGGGTGCACTCAATTCCCTTGTCAGGTCATTGATAAAGATGTTAAAGAGAACTGCTCTGACTACTGATCCCTGGGGAACGCTACTTGACTGGCCACCAACTGGATTGAACTCCATTGGGCTTTACTGAGGAACAGCAATGTATCATAAGACTTTTTACATAAATCACATGGAGCAAGCAGACTTGCCTTAATTTTTCATTCAAACACCACATAGAAAATTCAGGTTCCATCATGGCTCAATTTTCTACACTATCTTAAAAATCTGAGACAGCATTAGAATGAAAACAGGTTTTTAACAGGACTGTAGCTACTGAATGATTTTGTACTTTTGCATAACATATCCAAATATATTCACAGTGAGGTCTAATTTTTACCCTTGAGTTGTTAATAATTAATAAGAATTCTCATGAAATATGTGATCCACACATCCTTGGGCACTTACTTTCCTCAGTAGAAAGAAACTTGTCTTACGACACAATTATGAATAAACTCACCACAGTACTACTGAAGAGTCATTTGTGTTTTAATAGCAATATAACTGAACAACACATTTTTGTTCTGAGCTTCCCACATGAGGCATGTAAAGCTGAGTATTAATAATTATTCTGTATTTATAAATCTCTAGTTTGACTTCAATAAAGTGACTTATCCAGAGTGATTTACTGTACTGCTCAAATAATCTGTGTTCAGAAAGCAAAAGTTTTGACAAATTACATATTTTACAAAGAAAATTCCTCATCAACATCCTATACAGACACTGGTAGACCTTAGGATACTTGTTTACATTTCTACTGAAGGGTTGAGGTACTCTAGATTTCAAAATAAATGCATGCAGTAGTTATTTTTACCATTAGTTGTAGAACTTGGTCATGCAAAAGGGTCCTCAATATTTTGTAATGAATAGTCCATTTGTCACAAGAAAGTAGCCAAGCAAATTCAAGGGATCTTCTTAAAACAATAAAAGCTGTATAAGCTCCTCTGAGTAGTGAAACACTTGGGCTAGACCAAGGGAAGAATTTCTTGATGTATAGTTTATCTTCTATGTATGCTTGATTGCTATTTAAAGTACATTAAAAGCAAAGCAGTGTACTTTTCCTAGGCAAACTACAAATTCCACTACACCACAGTAGAAAGGTTGTACTTATGTGCCAGGTTTTCCATGACAAGAATGTCTAAAGAAAAACTGTGACAAAATAAGGTAGAAGTAGAGGTTTCAATTTTACTAAATACCAACAGTTTCGAGAGAGCTGCAAATTGCTTAAAGCTGACAACACTGAGATGACCATTACGTAGATAATTTCACAGATACTACAGAATGTGCTCTTCACTATTTAAAGTGAACAGATGCATAACTGCATCCTTTAAAGTGTGTAATGCCAAAATAATCTTTTGATAATGATAAAAAGACCTCATTTCCAAAACACACCGCAATGTACTGAATGGTAAACTTGTCAAAAGTATAATTGATTTTTTTACACCGCATTGAAAAAAAAATATTTTCTAGTTGATCAAGAAAAAAGGGTTATATGGTATACATTCAAGACAAAATTATACCAGCCACCAGGTTCTTACAAGGATTTCCCTTCAGTGAAAATGAATCTATATCTACAGATACAGCTATGGGAGTTATTCCCAGATACACACAAAATTCAAATAGAACAAGCAGTCTAGAGCTGCAATGCCTTTGGGGTTGGTTGCTTATCCACCCTCACTACCTGACTGATACAAGAAGGCTCTAGAACCTTGTCCCACCTCAATCTGAGGTAAATTTGCTTTCAGTAGAAGTTCCTGTTATGGTTTGCAGGTAGATGACCAGTCCTTGACCTGATGTTTAGTTAAATGAAGAGAACATGAGGGACTCTGGAGATGACACAAGAAATTGCAGGACTGTAACAAATACCAGAGTGAGTAGCTGACAGAAGTTACAGATGGTACCATGAAGCATGGTTGGATTGCATGGTTAATTAAGGGGAAACTATCTGAGAAACGGCCAGATTTTGCAGAGAAACAGAGGACTACTCGGGACCTCTGAGGAGAAGAGTCTTGCAAGGCCAAGAATACCTAGGTGGCCATATTAGTGATATCATATAAGGTTGAGAAAACCTAGGTAATTATGTCAGTACGATCAAATTTGGGTGTGGATGTAGTGAAACTGCAATTAATAGGGGAAAAATAATTAGGGACAGGTTTTTTATTTGGAAGGAGGCAAGAGCAGAGGCCAAGAGAGATAAAAGTGGGTGGCAAAAAAGACCAAGCATGAAAAACGGAGAGAAGGGGAGATTAAAGAGCCCAGCCAAGTGTAAGCAAGATGCTGGTCAGTACAGTTGACTGGCCAAGTCCAGCACCTGGTCACCAGTCTGCCCTGTCTTATCAAACTCTACGTCTAACTGTTTTCTCATTAGAACTGTGTTTAAACATGCTCTCTGTTTTGTGTATGAGTGCGAGTGTGGGATGTTAGCAAACTTCATGCTGGACTAGCCATTGAGTAGGGACTAGCCATTGAGTAGTCTGGGAGCCAGCTAGCAGAAAAAGATAGTCTGGAGTGCCTGAGAGTGGGCTGTTCTCAGAAGCCACAGGTCCGGAGACATCTCTGTGTGTCTTTAAGTACGGATGCGTGAGTGCAAGATGAACTAGAATGCTTGGAGTCTGATTAGGCAGATGCAATGAACAGGATCAGCACATTTGTATTGTTCCTGTCATTATGAGCATTCATCTACACATGAGGTGTTGGAGCTGGCACTCTCCTTCTGCATGCCGTACTTTGCTGGTGGCCAGCTGTGTATGTGCACTGGGAATACACACTCAGCCTTTCTACTATTGAGACCAAGAACCACAGGAGCACAGCAACCTGGAACTGGAAAAATCCAACTCCCAAAACCCATCAGACTGAACTTCCTTCATCAGCTCCGAGTGACGGCAGAATAATTATTTCAAGGATTATTCTATTACAGGATGTGTTACTAGAAACAACAGATAAACAAATTGTGCTTGAATATTTCTCATGCTATGTTTACTCTTAACCAAGAATAGGATGGAAGATATTTTGTGCTATACGGCTAAACAGCAGAGGTGTGTTACATCCTTTCCTCCCTGAAATTTAAAAGGGAAAACTACATACAATAGCCAAACATGAGATATATCTTTCTTTAGGGACTAAACACGGGAGGAAGTGGTGGCTTCTAGGACTGCCTTCAACACACCCCAGCTTACCACCACTCTTTTTTTCATTGTTTGTTTTGGGTTTTTTTCTCCCACCTCAGTCCCCTCAGCTTTAATAACACCAGAAACACAGCCAAATACATATCTTACTCTTAGACAAGAAGATGTATCTCACATTTTTTAGCCTGCCTAACTCTGAACCTGAAGGAAAAAAAAAAGATATATTGTTTTCAAATATATATTCCTGTAATGTAAAACTTCTTCCTGACCTCCTCTTCTGAACACTCTGATCTCACACACACCTTCTTCTCATGGTGCTCCACAAACCCCTTTTGGTGTCCCTTCATCCCTCCCCAGTTGGGAAGGTCGTGCTTTTGCTTTCTCTACTTCCTTTGTGTATAATTCAATCCTCTTCTCCCTTCTCTGCCACAAAGGCAATTCATCTCCTTAAATCACACCTTAAAGGCTTGGTTTATCTCTGTTACTTAGAAGTCACTTCCTTCTGAATCATTTTGTGATACTCTGTAGGAATGCAACTGTATGATATTAATTATTTTGTGTTTCATTTGCTGAAGCTCCAAAATAAGTTGAGTTCCAAGTAATCACACAAACACATGTATCATTAAACATTTCCCTTAAAAAAAATTAATTAGAATATTCTTTTACTCAGAATTGCAGTATTGGATGCACAATTGTAACTGAGACGGAATGCAAAATTAAGGATTTCAATCAATACAGAAACATAGACACCAAGCTCCAGGCAACAGGGTAGCCTATCACATTCCATCTATTATTCCAAAGCTGGATGTTTTTTTTCTCTTTTACGTAACTTTCCCGGAAGCTTGATGCCTCTCAATTACAAAATGCAGAGTCTTTTCCAAAGCAGCCATAAAGTTGCATGTGCATTTTCTAGCATGCAAGTATATGAAGGAGAAAAAAAAAATCATTGACTATTATCACCAGCTAATAGTCTATTTAGAAACACTGAATTAAGTGAGAAAAAATAAAGAATGAATTAGAAGTGCCAGTACTCTCTCACACACTACAAGATAATTTATTCAAAATATTGCTTATAAATGTATGTACATTATATTAGACATCAGGTATGCAACAAATGTTTCTGTATTCACTTTTGTTTTCAAACAGCATGTACATTCGTTAAATCAGCAATTGATACGGGAATTCTGAAAGGGACTTTAGGGGTCATTGTATCCAGCCTATTGCTAGTGCACTTTTTTCCTAACTACTTATAGACATTTTAGCAAATGATAAAATTATGTCTTTCTCTTCTGTAGTTATTGGCACCAGAGTACCTCTGTATTAAGAGCAGTAAATCCCAACACCAGTCCCTAAATACAAGGTCTTATATTTTGCGCTATTGAATTTCAACCCATTTCTCTCCATTCAGTCACCCTGCCTTTGATTTGACAGTGCCTCCTGGCTTCATCCCGTCACCAAATTTCACAAGCTTCTTGTGCAAGGTCATCACTACAAATGTTAAAACTGGCTCTGAAACCACTCCCCAAGGCACCGCAGTGGTATCCTCCCCCCTAGATCAACAATTCTACAATCAAAAAAAGCTGCCATCCCCTCTTTCCTTAGTTCCTACTAAACCCACAGTACTTAGGCTAATTGCCATGATCTACGTTTTTAAAAACCCACACTTCCTACGCAGAATGTTCGGAGCTTTAATTGTAGGATGATTTCCTTATTATTTAAAAATGTAGCCCTCTGGTAACACCAAAAAAAACACCCCACCTAAACCCACATCCTACATTATATGCTTTTGCATTAGTTTTTGTTTATTCAACCTTGTGAATACCCAAGCCTGAAGCAACATAATGAACATATATACAGATTATATCCATATAATCTGAAGTAGAATTCAAACTTGAAAACTGGAGATTATGCTTATGATGTTTTTTCAAACTACAAATATTCCAATCAGAATCCAACTAAAATTAGATTATCAACATTCTTTTCAGACACTCTTCATATTTCTTGTAAATACTGATTATTATAAAGTGTGAAGTTATTTATTTAATGAAGAAGCACCTAAAAATGTGAGTTCCCTCACTGCAGGCATTACCCGCACTAATCAGCAATGACATAGTACCTGCTCCAATGGGTTTACTAAGATGATGTACACATGTACATGTACATATGTGGATATCTCATCCCTGGAAGTGTTCAAGGCCAGGCTGAATGAGGCTTTGAGCAACCTGGTCTAGTGGAAGGTGTCCCTGCCCATGGCAGGGGAGTTGGAACTAGATGATCTTTAAGGGCCCTTCCAACCCAAACCATTCTGTGATTCTATGTATATATTTAAGTAACAGGTGGGAAAGGAAAGACGTGAAAAGCAATAATGAAGTGTTCAGCACAATCTCAAACCCATGAAAACACTGTAGATTTTAAACCACCTGCCTTTACCACTGTTTGGGTTTACTCAGTTAGGGACCTGTCCCTGTCGAACAGAATCTGAAAAAAAGCCACAGTTTTGCAGCAATGTTATCTCCAATTGAATAGCATGATCCCTGTAGGAAAAAGCTCACCTGAGTATTTTGAAATATAGTGAGTTCCTTCCAAAGACCTGCTTTATTTTTTTTACAAAACCTTAACAAATAATGAAGTAGCACTGAATCCTAGAAGCACCGTCATAGAATGGTTTGGGTTGGAAGGGGCCTTTAAATGCCATATACTCCAACCTCCCCTGCCATGGGCAGGGACACCTTCAACTAGATCAAGTTACTCAAAGCCCTGTCCAACCTGACCTTGAATGCTTCTGTGGATGGAGCTTCTACCACCTCTTCCCGTGCCTCACCACCCTCATTGTAAAAGATTTCTTCCTTGAATCTAGTCTGAATCTACTCTCTTTCATTTTAAAACCATTACCCCCTGTCCTATTACACCAAGCCCTGCTAAAAAGTCTGTCCCTATCCTTCTTATAAACCCCCATAACTATTAAAAGGCTGCTATAAGGTCTCCCTGGAGCCTTCTCTTCTCCAGGCTGAACAAGCCCAACTCTCTCAGCCTGTCCCCATAGCAGAAGTGCTCCAGCCCTCTGAATATTTTTGTGGCACTCTTTAGACTCACTCCAACCAGTCCATGTCTTTCCTCTGCTGAGGACTTCAGAGCTGGACACAGTAGTCCAGGTGAGGTCTCATGAGAGCAGAGCAATGGGGCAGAGTCACCTCCCTCAATCTGCTGGCCATGCTTCTTGTGATGCAGTCCAGGATACAGTTGGCTTTCTGGGCTGCCAGCACACACTGCTGGATCATGTCCAGCTTTTCATCCACCAGTACCCCCAAGTCCTTCTCCTCAGGGCTGTTCTCAATCTCTTCATCCCTCAGCCTGTATTGATACCAGGGGTTGTCCTGACCCAGGTGCAGGACCTTGCACTTGGCCTTGTTGAAACTCATGAGGTTCACCTGGGCCCACTTCTTGAGCTTGTCTAGGTTCCTCTGGATGGCATCCCTCAGACATGCTGAATGCACCACACATCTTGGTGTCATCTGCAAACTTGCTGAGGGTGCACTCAACCCCCCTGTCAATGTCACTGATGAAGATACTAAACAGTACTGGTCCCAGTATGGACCCCTACAGGACACCACTCATCAGTCTCCATCTGGACACTGAGCCATTGACCGCTATCCTCTGGATGTGACCATCCAACCAATTCCTCATCCACTGAACAGCCCACTCATCAAATTCATATCTCTCCAATTTAGAGAAGAGGATATTGTGGGGGACTGTGTCAAATGCCTTACAGAAATCCAGATAGGTCACATCCGTGGCTCTTCCCTTGTCCACTGATGTAGTCCCTCCATCATAGAAGGCCACTAAGTTGGTCAGGCAGGACTTGACCTCAGTGAAGCCACGCTGGCAGTCTCAAATTGGCAATTACATCAGCCAATGCCCTCAGGACTCTGGGGTACATCTTGTCACATCCCATAGACAAGTATGTTCAGATTCCTTGGGTGGTCATGAAACTGACCTTCTCTTACAGTGGAAGGGACTTTGCTTCTCAGTCCCCAATTTGTGATCCATTCACTGGAGAGGTGTAAACAGACAGATTGCCACATCCACCCTGGTGAGTGCAGAGGACATCATTTTTTGCCAGGTGGATACCATAGCTATGCCCTGAGAGAGTGATGACCCCCAACTAAACTCACCTCTCTGAGCTGGCAGGGTGACTGCGCCCTTCCTGTGCGCCCTTCCACACAAACTGTGGCACCACTCCCCAGCTACCACCCCGTTGGCTGCACTCCTGGTCACTCACGCTCCCTAGGCTGCTTTTCATAGGCATGGGGGTGGCCACAGTTGCTCTTGCAACACCCAGGCCTTGGCAGCATCTCCCACAAGAGCTGACAGCTCCTGGCCAGTCTCTCCACTGCCCTAGTGTTCCCCTGCCGCAGGAAACCCCCCTGTGCACCAAGATCTGCCACTGCACTGTGGATCAGGCCAGCTCTGGAGCAGCCCTCCCTGGTGACTGGTTGCTAGTTTCCATTACAGTGAGCTGGCTGGAAATTAGACCTGCAGAAATAGGCTGTATTTCAACACTCTTGTGATAACCTTAGCAAATTAGAAGGGAAAAGATCTACTCACACGAGCAAGTATGTCCAGTTTTACTGTGCTGAGATAGAGATAATTCAGCACTTCTACACATTTCATTTTAATTGTCACAGAATTAGTCGCCAAAGACCACAGCTGCTTTCAGAGGAAATGTTAAATCAAAAACTGGTTAAAATGTAGTTGAATACATTTTCCCAACAAATACTAATTCACTTTCATTATGAAGCTTTAGCCTGTGGCATCCTTAAAATGCATCAAAACTACGACTACATAGAAATTAATCTACTTGAAGTGCTGATTTCGAGTTTACAACCTTGCTGGAAGGGTTTCCTGTATTTATTTGCTGTGTCTTTCCCTTCATCTGTCCCTGAAAGACCCATCAGCAATTGATTGATCCTGTCCTTGTAGCACAGCGTTGTCCTAGTAGCACAACCAAGACCACCAGCCCAGGGCTATTGCTCTTCTAGTGACTCTAACTCAATGAAGATTGCAGGAGGGAAAAGTTCAAGAAGGAAGTGTGAGACTGGAAAGGAAAAGCAGTCTCTGACAGCAACCAAGAGCTGGGGAGGCGAGCATGGTCTGTGGAAGATACCAAGCAGCCTAAAACAGGCTGTCAGGAAGCCAAATGAGGAAGATTTTGTGGGTAGACACCTATCATTTTTCAGTGTCTCTTGTGCTGTGTGCATGATAGAGTGTATATGGCTTACCCCGTCATAAGACGGTTCCAAGGTGAAATAGTAATGCAATACTTTCATGAGCACAGAGCCCCAGAGGGGTACTCATAGCCTCTATAAAGCGGAACTGGCTTCTCACCATTGATCTTTGGTCATACGGCAGCCCGTCTGAGAGCTCCACACCACAGGGAAGTGCAGTATCCCATAGTCCAGATACCAGGACAGTTTCTGAATAGTCCCTGGATTCAGCCATGGTCCCAATACAACAGCCTGGTGAGCACTCACAAGCAGAGACATGACTACAACAAAGATTTTATAATGGTCTTCTGTAAATCACCCGATTCCAAATCTTTCATGTACCTTCACAGCTCTCTGAGAAATGCAGCATAAGATTGACAGACTGCAATATGCTCCTATGTAAGTGAAGCACTACACTGCAACAGAGTGAAAGTACAGTTACAAGTAAGACTATAACGCAGAACAAACACACAGGAAGAACAAAAGCAGCTGGGCATATCCATCACCCTTTTACTTTATAGATTCCTGTCCTGACAGACATAGAGTATGCTGTCCCTCTGAATCAAGTCCATAAATACTGCCATAATCTCTGACCTTGTTCCTGCAGACATGAAAAGCTCCATTAACTTGAACAAAAAAACCCAAAGAGCAAAGTCAACTGATCTATGCTTCCTTGTTGAACGGCACAGGCCCAGCAAATCATAGGAAAGTCTTATTAAGGACCAAATTACTAAAGCAGTTTCCTCAATTCATGCTAGCACCCATACGTAAATACTGGAAGATTTCAAACCCCTGTCTTTCACAAAACAGGCAGGCACAGAGGTGGCAGTGAAATGCTGTGGTCATGCCACGAGTTCTCTCAAGTCATTCTCCTGGCACAACCAGTAGGACATGTGGCTGGAACTGAAACTGTGATTCAGAAACCGGATGCAGAATCAAAACCTCTTCAATAACACAGGCTTCCATATGGACAATGTTGAGCTCCAAAACATCAGACTTAGGCAAGCAAAGAGAATAAATATATAAAGAGGTGAGTATAAACTGTAAATGGATGATGATCTGTTCAAATTTGTCACTGAACTCCCTTGTCCTCATTAGAATAATATATTATTATTTTTCCTGATTTCCAAAAGCTACTAGTCCTCGTGAAAAGTATGCAAGTGAAAATTTGAAATAAAATTATTTATAAAATAGTGTCATAGCTACTCCACAGTATTTTCCCTCACTTTTAGAGGCAGACAAAGTTTCTAACAGAAAATTTGTCTGTATTCTTAACTATCACATTTGGTACTAGGTACATTTGTAGGGGCATAAAAAGAATTTTGACAGTGAAGAAATTCCAGCAGATTTGACATCATCTTGAAGGAAAAGAATTGATTTTCTTATTTAACCCACAATATCATGAACATTTCAGGGAAATAGCAGTGCTGGAGTACAAAATTGTTATTACTGTTAATTTTGAAAACAATATCCCACAGTCACAGTGTAACCAGTAAACACAGTTGCAGGGTAAGCAGCAAACAACAGGAAGAACCATAGCTCGGCACATCTAGCATGGTTGTTAAACTTCTAAACAAACCTTCCCCTGATCCTCCAACCTAGCAAAAATGGACATCTTTCCTGCACTCACAGACTTGGCCACATTCTCTTACGCAAATTTCATCTGATAGGAATACAAAGGTAAGTACAATGATACCCCAATTGTGGAGCTATTGCAAAATCATAGAATCATAGATGGTTTGGGTTGGAAGGGACCTTAAAGACCGTCTAGTTCCAAACCCCCTGCCATGGGCAGGGACACCTTCCACTAGACCAGGTTGCTCAAAGCCTCATCCAGCCTGGCCTTGAACACTTCCAGGGATGGGGCATCCACAGCTTCTCTGGGCAACCTGTTCCAGTGCCTCACCAGCCTCTCCATGAAGAATTTATTTCTTATATCTAGTCTGAGTCTACCCTATTTCAGTTTAAAGCAATTTTAGGATAGGACCCTTGTCCTGTCACTACAGGTCCTTGTAAAAAGTCCACCCCCAGCTTCCTTGTAGCCCCTTCAGGTACTGGAAGGTGCTATAAGGTCTCCCCAGAGTCTTCCCTTCTCCAGCAGACTCTTTACCCAAGGACACCTTTTTGCAGAAAGAGAGGCGTGTGTGGGGAAAGGGTGGTGAATAGCCTGGCAAATCTATTTTTCAGCAGCAATATTTTCCCAGAAAATCCCTCATCATCCCTAACCTTAGTACCACATTAAATCTGAGTACAATCTCACAATGAAAGAGCAAACTAGGAGAGTGCCTTACTAGGCATTGTGCCTCAGAATGCTGCCATCTCTCCTTGGGTTACCTACTCTACCTGTGGGATGGGAAAACCAACCAGCCAACACTAGCTTTGACACAAAGGATGCATTGTGTTTCCTTCTTTTCTGTATCAACAAGATACCAGCTCCCTCAGGATATGCTAAAAAGAGTCACATCCCTTCTTTTCAGTGTAGAAACTAAAGATGTCTAGATTTCTCTGCACCCAGTGGACATACCTAAAGATCAGTTGCAATCAAATGAGGCAGTATTGTATCTCACATTGCACAGCTCACAGTGGTAAATTTCTGCTTCATTTATTTCAGACAGCATACCCGAGCATACTTGTGGCTTGTCTAGCCGTGCTTCTGTTAACATTAATATCATTTAGCCCATAGAATCCCACACTCTAGTTATTACATATAGTGTAATGATACAGTATTAAAGAAACAATAGTAGCACTGAAGTTTAAATATTGCCTCATGAGGAAGGAATACAGAGATTTAAAAAAAAAATCTAAAAGTAAATCTGTAACAAATTATTCCACATTTCACCAATTATAATTTTTCCATGAATAAACTCATACAGGAATGATGAGCTTTTTCCTTGCTAGAGCATGCTGAGGTAAGAGGAGGCAACCAACAGTGAGAAAAACTACTTTTAGCTGGCATGATATCAAATTGGTGGCTATGTCAGATAGCATATGAGATTTCAGTTCTGAGTACACTGTCCCTGGGTCTTTTAGGGAAAAAAAAAAAAAGCCCTACACAGCAAAGCTTTATTTTTTATAGGAGCTGGTTATGAAGTTAGAATAAATCTGGTTTGTCCCAGACAGGCATATCAAACAGAAAGCCATCAACATAATCTTAGGGTTTTTAAGTAAATTATGAGATTTTAAATTACTGATGAGAGGGGAGAAAAGAAGAAGGAAGCAAGTCAATGTGGGGCTGTAGAACTCCATTCTCTGCACAGAATTTAGCTAATTCTAAGGGAATGCTTCAGGTCATCAGCCCCAAGCTACTTTCCAGTAGTACAAAACTGACTGATGAAGGTAAACAAACTGATTTTTTCCATGGTTTTGATTTATTGTTGTCTAAACTGAAAACCACAACCTTTAATAACAGCTAGGTAAATGAACGACACTTAGATCAAAACACATGGCTGTGCCAATTAGTGACTGAGTAAACAGCAGCATGAAAAATGGTAACCCCTGGCCCCAAGTGCAGTGCTGGGGATTTCGTATTGTCTGCTTATTCAAAATGAACAGTGACTGGCTTGCCACATGTGTCTCATGTCTCCAAGGACTAATTAAAACTGGCCGTCCCCGTTCCCGACCACCTGAGTACCGATTAGAGCTCCCTGCGTAAACATCGCTTCCAGCCTTCGTCCAACGATGCCTTCCCTGTGACCCTCTGCTTCTTTTGTGCAGTGGCTCACTATTAAATTTTGCCTGCTAATTCAGCTGAATGATGCTGAACTGCAGCAGTCCCATTTCCTTCCATAAAGCAGTAGCTTACCTATATAACTGAGCTACTACTAATGTTAAGATAACGAGCTTTATGGACGATTGCTCCTAAGTTGCTGGTAGTTGGCTCAACATGCCTTTGCCTTTGGCCACTGCTGCCAAGTGCACACTTGATGTACTGTGCAAGAACCACAGGCTCCAAAATGTTTCCTGAAGGGCCATGCCTCCAATTTGTCCTCTCAAACAATCCTGCCGATGAAGTGTCTCCTTGGAGAGAAGGTGATGTTCGAGAAGCTATCTCATTAGTAAGAAACCACAAGGGTACTAGCACCCTTAATGAGTGTTACTAAGTATTGTGAGAGTACTAGGTCTAGAAAGCAAAGTGACACAGAGCCTCCTTGAGATTAAAAAAAAAAAAACCAACAAAAAAAAGAAAGAACAAGCCAGGTTGTTAGGGCTATCTAATTGTGTGGACAGAAAGAATTTGGATCCAAGGCATCTCAAATTATTCCTTCCAGTGCGCACTGCTTTGCATGTATTTAATGAATCTCTAAGGGTTTCGTGACACTGAGTTCCATTCATTCTTCCCCAAGTCTGAATTAAGAAGCCTAAATGATTTTCTGTCTGCAGATGTGCTGATGACTGCTGGTCTCTCCCTTCTACCAGCCTACTAGCAAAGGTTTTAGCACCATCTCATCCAAAGAAGGAATCCCCTGTTACTATCTGGCTGCATCAAACGTTTTTCAGCTGCTGCAGAGCAACTCTTCACTTTCTAAATCTTGTAGATTAGGCAAACAGTATTACTAGCAACTATTTCCTCCTAATTTATTTTAATGCTATTGCATAAAAAGGGGCATCTAAAGCATAACGTATTTTAATAATCCTAGATAAAGGCAAAATAATGATAATCTTTAAAAAACCCTACCAAGTTAAAGATCTTTTAGAGATATATGAACATATTGCACGGGAAAGGAAAAAATGTCCATGCCGAAGATGCATTCAGAATCTCCTAACATCCTGCAAGGAGATTTATCTTTGTATCTTTGAGGGACACAAAACCTGGCCCATAGTGGAAGTCTCTTTGTAGAAAAGAAGACAAGGTCTTATAGGCAGATTGGAAGGCTTTTCTACCCACTGAGCTAGAATGCACAGCTGATGTGAGCTCCTCCTTGCAAGAAAGCAACCAGTCCACTGAGATCCCCTCACAGGGTGGTTAGCTCTGGCATGCAAGCGTTCATGAACGCTTTTCCTTTGGACACTGAGGAGAGAAGTTTAACTGCCACATTTCAAAAGCAGTGGAGATATTTTTCTATGTATAACTTGTAAAAGAAACAAAACGAAAGTTTGACCATTGTGGATTCACATACAGGAAGACCTTCAGATCACACCAAGAAATCTGGCAACTGGAAGTCGGCATATTTTTGGAATGGGCCAGCATAGAGCCATGAATAATAAAATAATTGCTGCCCTGAAGGGAGACCCCCATCTGTTTCAGCAGTGGAAACTTTGGGAGAATTGGACCTAGTCAGTCTAACTTTGAAAGCAGTACCAATACCCTCTTTTATGACAATAACAAGGTTGATGAAGGATCTACGTAGAAATGAAGCTGCTTCCCCTTCCATGCAGAAAGGACATCAGTGGTAGGAGAGGATTAAGATCACGAGGTTGAGTAAGAAGCTGGAAGACTGCACTGTCAGACACTTTACTGAGGATGCCACATAGAAAAGAAAAAAGGCAGAAGAGAAAAACACAGGTTTCTATGTATACAACACACTAACATCAAGCTGAGTAGTTATAATGTGTTCACTGACTAGCATCCTATACACAAGGTGATGTGGTTCAGTTACTTCGTTTACACATCACTTACAAACTATTGTAGCATTCGTACATATTTAAATACAAAGACAAAATCATATGAAAAAGCATGAGCTTTGCAATTATATCACTTCAACACATGCTATTGGGTTCCTGTGAAATGCTGCAAGGTTATTGTTCTTCTGAGTATCATTACAATAAAAGAGCCCACAGTTAATGTACCACAAACTAGCAGTATCAAACAGTTCTCCTGGACAAAAGACATAGACATATCAGAAGACAGACTGCAATATGACTGGGATATTAAAATTTGCCATCAGTAAGCAAGTTCAGAGAAATACCAATACCTGCCTAGAAAGGAAACAAAGTTTTGAGGTCAAGACAAGCTTATTTGTCAGGACTAAAGATAAAATAACGTTCATGTGTGCTGAAGTATATTGGAAAGGACAATCATCCAGGGAATTAGGTTTCCAGATCCAAATTCATACCTTGAAGAGTGCTGTACGTCGATAGCATCCCAATCAGTCTCCCTGGGACACTGACCTATCTGCACGGTGGCAAAGGACCTCAGCTCGCGTCATCTGGGTTGTTGCGCCCTGGTAAGAGGCACGTGGCCAATCCATCAGCAACCCATTTGCTGTGAAACAGTGTTTGACAGCTTCTCAGTCTCATCACCCCATTGCACTAAAAGCCTCTGCCTGACAGAAATACCCAGTCAATTAAGGGAGATGGCTGCTAAGAACTGAAATGTGGGGTTTTTTTCTTCCAACAATAATCTACTGGGTCTACATAAAGAAATTAAAAGTGTTCCAAGGAAGGCAACAGTGCTCGCACAGGGCTTTCCACCAGCCACTTACTGCAGCAATTGCCAACATTTTTGTTTGTAAAACATAATTGCCCTTCTAGATCATTTAGGAAACAAGCCCAGCTCTCAGCTTCAGTGCAAACTGAACTCAAGCCCAGCTCTCAGCTTCAAACTCCAGTTTGTGTTTAATTATACCCGGACATTAAATGCCTTTTTTTTGTATACTGCAAAACAACCTGGGGCTACATTAAGATTCAGATATAAGGGTATTTTATAAAGTATTAAATACAAAATATACTTCAAGCTTATTTTGAATATATAATGTATGCAAACATTAAGAATTAATTACTTATTGCTGGGCCCACTGAAATTCCATAATGTATTTCAAAATATTAACCAGGGCTATGCATAATTTGGTTTCATATAAATTAAGGGAGAGTAACATTGAATTTAAGAGAACTCACAGCAAAAGAAGTAATAAGAAATATCCTGAAAATGTTTTCTCAGTTTTATACATCAATTCCTGACATGATGCTCCAACCTTCTTGCGTACATTTTCAACAAATATATGTGAGATCAGGTTTTATGACACTGAGTGGCCATCTGAAATGAGAATTTCCACTGTCTCTGTAGAAACAATATTTTAAATTAACCTGGACACATATTAACAGTACAAACACGTAGTCTCCCCATTCAATTACATAAAGAAGAATATTCTCCAGCTTATTTGTTGAATTAAGTATTTACAATAGATAATATTGAACTTGCTTTTATATTTTTCTTAAAAGCCAAATGGAAATGAAATGAGAACTTAATTTACTTAGAAGAGTTTAAAGTTCAGTGTAATGTAATACTCAAATATGTTCAATTTTAGCTGTTGAATACTACCCTGAAACATTAGGAAACCTGAGGTTTGTGGCCACCTAAACAATCTTAATTTGATCCAGTTGCACACAGGCATTATGCTTCAGCCTCAGTAATTTTTCTTTTGGTTGATTCGTAGCTTCAATACTATTGAGATGCTGTATTATGGTGACAGTCTTCACACACATGTGACTGGATCTAGGTTTCTAGATCCTTAGCTACCTGTAAACTGTTGGTTGGTTTTTGGGTTTGTTTTGTTTTGTGTGGTGTTTTCTTGTGTGTTTTTTGGTTGTTGGTTTGTTTGGGTTTTTTTTTCCAGAAGTGCTAGCACTCAACAGCCTGACTCAGACTGAGATCAGATCTTGCTCACACTTATGTGCCTTCACCTGCAACGATCCTCTGAAGTGTGATGCTTTTGATCATACCACTGTGTTATTTGGACACTCTAAAAATAGCACCAAGATGAGGGACTCTCTTGGTCATGAAGAGATTTGGTAAGAAAACAAAACACTGAGTTTTGTTTTGAGCTACAGTCCAGCCCAGACTTCTGAAAGTCTCCACGATCATCTCTTCAGAAGATAATTGTTCATATTACTTTTTAATGTCAGACAATACCAGCTGAACCAAATTGAACCTCAAGGACACAATACTGTTCCTGGTTGAAATCTGTTTGGTTTTAAAGTATTGCAAAAAAATGATGGCCCACTTATAACCCTGAAAAACATCCTCCATATCATACAAATCATGTGCATTCAGTAACGTCAGTTTTGCCTCTGCCCCAGCATAACTGAATTTACATAAGCTATGTGATTGGAATGCTTATACATAGATGTAGATAGATAAATATATATTGCATATATATAAAGCAATATAAAATTGCTCTGTATAACTTTTACCTTCAAATTCTGATTTATTTCAACCAATGTTTGTAAAATGGAATAAAATTATAGATAGTTCGTTTATACTTCAGAAAATTGAAGTGACGTCTTTTCTAAAGGTTACATGGACATCTATGTATAGAATACATTCTTCCAACATGAAGCACTAATTCTCTTCATCTATTTTAAAACCTGCCACTTGTTATTTACTGTAAATTTAACATGGAAGTTCTATCCATAGATAATGTTCAGGACATAAAATGCCTATCAGCTTTCTACAAAGCCAGAAGAAAAGGAAAGAGCTTATTTAATAATTTCAAAATTGCAAAAATGAAAATGGGAAAAGTCAAACTCCTTTCTTTACAGGCTTCTTACATATTCCAAACAATCGATTTATTTTTATAACAGGAAGAAGTAACTTTTGGCAAACTAAGAAAATCAGTCGGACTCTTTCTAACCTGATTGTTGTCTCCCAATGGAATAAACACATTTTGTAACAGGGTTTGTTTTTACAATACTAGTTAGGTTTACTCTCCATGCATTTCAAATTCAGAGATCAAAAGACAGAGATTGAAAACAAAGCTCTTAATCTGTATCCCAATGCTGCAAATGTCTTAATATTCTCATCTTTCATGTTTTCAAGGTAATTACAGTAAAGAGCTCTTTACTGTAGACTTCAAGAAGGAACTTAACCTCTGACAGTGGTGGATTTTAAAACAAGAGACAGTATTGCCTTTATAGCAGAAGGACTTGCTAAACATTTCCTGGGTTTAAAACTGAAGGTCCTCATAGCCACTATGCTTACAAATACGCTTCTTTGTTAGAAATATTTAACAGGAGGCTGTTTCTCCTCCTTTATATTCTCCAGTTTTGGTTTTGCTTTGGGTTCATTAATAGCTTCTTCAGATTTTCTTCTCTCTTTGCTTTTGCATTTTTAAAATATATCTTGAATAATTAAAATCAGAACAACATGCATTTCAGCTCCAAGAAAAGCTGTTTATCAAAACAGTGTGATGTCCATGTCACCTCTAATCCCCTCATGGCTCTTCAGAAATCAAACAGATGACAATTTTATCTAAATAGAAGTCAGTTCTCAAAAGGTTACCGTCACCTGTGCTAGAGAGACAGTAATAATTCCCTGAGAACCATGCTAATCAATAAACCTTTGTCTTGAAAAACTTCAGAAGTATGCTTCAGATAAATCACAGGAATAACTTGGTTGGAACTAGATGATCGTTAAGGTCCCTTCCAACCCAAACCATTCTACGATTCTATAACAAAGTCAGACAATAATGCACACGGGGGTAGTTCAAGTCCACACACTGGTTCAAGTGTGAAAAAATATTTATTAAATCATTTCAGTCTTTCCTAAATTACCTAAAATACATGGGTATCCACATGTAAACACGCTAAACCATGCAGCAAGGAAGAAGATTTCTTATGCCTAGCCCAGTCTTACATTCTTAGCTGATACATGCATACACCACAGAGCTGCAAACAATGATGAAGAAGATGGATGCCGGGTTTTGTGCTGCAGCTTTTGGACTAATTAATTCCACTTTGTTGTAAACCTGCTTTGATTTTTAGGTCTTATTTTATCCACCCCATAACTGTTTTAATCTTGTGATAGGAAACGCAGCTGGAAATGAGCAACGAAAAGTTGGCCTTGCTCTCTGCAACCACTCTGGTATTCAAGCAACTTGACACTGGATTTGTTTTTGTATATAAAGCATATAAGTAATTTATATAATAAGTATATCATGGACTTCGGCAAAACAATTTACATGGTATGTTAAAGGTCAAGAACTAAGTGATGGGTATGTTGTACAAGTATGACTAAAAAAGGAATGGAAAAAAACAATTTCTCAGTTCCTTACGCCAGGCATATATATAACCAGGAGGCTAGGAAGTAAATTATGGCTTGTATTGGGTTTTCTTAAGCCAAAGTGAGTTTTTGATTGGACAATGCAAGGATGTTGGATGTTATAGAATCACAGAATCATAGAACGGTTTGGGTTGGACGGGGCCTTAAACATCATCTAGTTCCACCCCCCCTGCCATGGCCAGGGACACCTTCCACTAGACCAGGTTGCTCAAAGCCTCGTCCAGCCTGGCCTTGAACACTTCCAGGGATGGGGCATCCACAGCTTCTCTGGGCAACCTGCTCCACTGCCTCACTACCCTCTCTGGGAAGAACTTCTTCCTGATATCCAATCTAAACCTCCCCACTTTCAATTTAAACCCATTACCCCTTGTCCTGTCACTACAGGCCCTTGTAAAAAGTCCCCACCCGGAAGCATGGGGAATAGGCACAAAGATATTAGAGGGGGAAGTTCAAAGTACTGGACAGCATCCCAAGATCAGTTTGGACAGACAGGGAAGCCAGACCACCCACAGTTCTTCCTGCAGATTCTGAACTACATTTCTTTTCAGTCAGACTTGCACTGCCTTTTCATTGTTTCTGCAACATTTCTGTTGATGAAATTATTTCCCCATGAGCACTGTAGAAATATTTAATGCCAAAACTGATTTCAATATACTAATTTTATTAACTGAGACTTAACCTTGTGATCCTATGATCTCCTAAAGATCCACTCTCTTCAAAGGAGACATTTTAAGAATACAAACCCAGCTGAATCAGCAATTCTAAGATTATAGACTAAAAGTTCTGTGGGGATTTTGATGCCTAACTCTGAACCTGATAAAGTCTGCACAGTCATTAACTACTCCTAACCTCAGTGTCAGCCACAGCTGCTTCCTTAGATCTCTCTTGGCACTTTAAAAATATAATTTTCTGTTTTATGCTAAATTTTGTTAAAGAAGGAGGAAGTTTTTGACATCTAGCTAATGCCTAATTCAATTTGAACCCAGAAAATATCGGTATCTGTAATATCCTAATTTGGGCAATTCAGAGTTGAATGTTCACACCAGAGATTTAGCGCTTCTAAAAGTCACTTTTTCAGAGCAGCATCCATAACTAGTTTTTTTATAGGCATCCTGCTGGGAGTTCTCTGCTTCCTCTCCAGAGCATATAGAGCACTTGCCTAGGTTATGGGAGAGAAGCTCAAATCCTTCTTCTTCAGCATAAGAAAACTCAACCTCATGTCTCTAAACACTGTCATCTGGTCTGAGTCTGACAGTGAGTGCTTGTATGAATGGAGAAGAAAAGAAGGCTTGGAAGAGGATAGGGAAGCAGGGGTATCCATTTCATTCAGTGTACTGGTGACAGAGAACACAAATGCGTATTTCATTTTAACCAGATCACCTGCATTTCAGGCTCTTCTCCAGGCTGATTGCTATATTTTGGGCAATTACTGAAATGTAAAAGCAGCCCTACAAACACATTCATAACTCCACTGTTAACAGCCTCATTCACAAGTGACAGCATAACAAACTTTCATGCAATCTGTGGTATGTCTCCAGCACAGTGAATGCCTCAGTGCAAAGTGACCACTTGAGCAGGTGCAAGAACCACCTCCCCAAAGAGCTTCTGGCAATGCTGCTCTAGCTGTGGCTATCCACTGTCTCAGGAAATTGGAAAGGTCCAACAGTGGTTGACGGGAAAAGGAAAGGACAATGTTTTCCTTCCCACGTTGCTTTGTCACTGTTGGATGCCCCATAAGGTTTGATCATCCAGTTGAGAAAGAGAGGTTAGCCCAGTGTGATTTAGGCAACGGACCATGCAGCTGATACCTAGAACAACCACTGTGAGCGGTTTCCAGAGCCAAGAGCTTGAAATACATCCACATAAATTGTTTAATTACTTATCTTGAATAACGCATAGATATGTAAAAACTGAGATCTCTATGTGCAGAGTTTGCCTCCATCCACTGGAAGAAAGTATATCTAATGAGTAATGTCAGCAGCTCTACTGCAAACAGCAGGCATCTTACACGCTGCCTACATTAACCTCCCAGTAAGTAAGGTAAATGACATAACTTCTGCTTTAAGTTAGCATTCCCCCATTAAACAGAAAAAAGAAAAAAAAGATCAAAACCTTACCATTAATCACAACTTTGCTCTTTAGCAGCACCATACCATTACTCCGAGATAGTATTTTATTACTTACTCAAAACCTAACAGGATAATGGCAGTGGAATAGCAAATGAAATCCATTCTTGCCCACATTTGTTCCACTTCTCTGCACTGATAGTAAAAATACATAAAATGGGACACTGAAGATATCCATATGCAGTGCACTAAAATGAAGAAGGAAAAAAAAAAAACATAGTGGATACCATTTTCTCTCATGCATCATCAACTACTTTCTGTCTAAGCCATACTAAGCTGCTAAGAAGCAATAAAAAGCTGTAATTGGAGAACTATAGAAAACACAGGGCATGTAAATACACAAGGGCCTAAAAAATAACAGTTCTCCATAGAGACATTCCTCTTATCCATCTTTTCCACATTTGGACATCATCTTGACTGAAAGCCTGTATTTCTGTTGGTTTAGTCAATGACTGGATGTTCACCCCAAAACATTTCTAACTTCAGCAACCTCTGAATCCAGCAATACTCACATCTGTTCCAGAGCATAAAGCTTGGTCTGCTAGTCTGCAATCCATTAATATGTTTAATTTCCAAAAGTTTTCCAGTAGAGCAATGTGAAGGATGAATATGCCCTATGCTCACCTTGCATGCCCACATGCAAATCCATCTATCTTACAAGGGAAGTAAGATAGGGAAGAGGTCAGCTCAAGAGAATTGGCAAGTTTTCGAATACTACAACAGGATGAGAGCAATTATGAACAGACTCTTCCACACAGGAATCTGTGCAGAATAACAGGGAGTGACATTAATGGTGGTTTAATGAACATCTCTATCCAACATACTTGAATCTTCAAATACCCACCACTTTATGGCAAGGAGATTAACATTTAATCCCCTTAAGGAAGTAATCCCACCAACACTTGGCATGCAAAAACTACAGTGAGTCAATAAAGCACGTCACACAACAGAGTAGTCATGTTGCAACTATTACCAGTTCAGAATTTTTGTCTTATTTTCCAAAGATTTTAAATCTTGCAGATCCATCACCACTTCATGAGAAAATGTAGGTATGTCTCAGGAAAGAAAGCAAGGAAATATTGCATTTATCAGGCAAAAAAGTAAATTAAAAAAAAAAAAAACAAACCACACCACAAAAAAGCCCCCACCCCACTCACTTGCACCTGTTTTCCTCTTTAAAAAAAAAAACAAAACACCAACAGGAGTTGCCATTTAGCCCCTGGATCTCTGATCTTGAGAGTCATTGCACAGAATCTCAGTGCCAGAGTTTTAGAGGACACATACAGTATCCAAACAAAAACAGCCTCCCGCTCCCAAAACACCCAACCCAAAACCCAACCAAACACTGCAGCATTCACCCGTTAATTGAAACACTTACTGTCAAGTGTGATGCTGACTGCCCTGAACTCCCCAACTAGCACTGTCAGTGTTCTTGAAGACAATAAGCATGACTGTAAACTGTTTCTGGATCTGATCCTATGCACTTGATCCAGACACAGATATTGATAGCTTTTCAAAATATACCTGCCTGTCTACAGCTGTGACATTTACAGGGGATATATTAACTTTCTATATTGCCCACGTGTGTTAGGTTCAGCCAGGAAAGAGTTAAATCTCTTTACCGTGGCTGCTAGGAAGCTGTTCCTGGATGCAGAGAGCAGCACTGATAAGTTCTTAGCTGGCGCTGGGCAATGCCTGCACTGAATTCAAGGTCTTTCTCCGCTTCTGATCCTGCAGCTGCGTTTCCAGCTCTCGCGGTCTCGCTACAGGCAGTGCAGGGGATACACGGTTCAGACACCTGACCCAAACTGACCAAGGGAGTATTTCATACATCATCCCCAGGGGGGGGGGGGGGGTCCGGAAGCCATGACTCTCTCCCTTCCCCTCTCTCATTTACTCCCGTACACTTGCTG
>NW_010254602.1:0-21898 GCF_000690775.1 Eurypyga helias
AGCCCAAACCATTCTGTGACTCTATAAAACGTAGAATGTAGCTGAAAATTTCTCTTTTCCTTACTTTAAAAAAACATAGAGTTGAATATAACAATATATCTCTCCCAGCCTTTCAAAAAAATCCACCACTGGAAGTTGTTATATGAACTGATACCTATTGGGATCCTAATGGCAAGCATCATTTTCAAACTAGTAGATAAACAGCACCTATGAACATGCTTGACACTAGGAATATGGATGTACTTAACATCATAGATGCTTCAAAACTGCTACTACAGAAGCCTGAAAATGAAAGTGAGCTGAAGGCATAGAGGCATCCATTCAGCTGAGTGCAACACAGAAAGGAATATAATTATTAAAACCAGTAATTTTCATTAGGTTTTAAGAATAACTAAGTATAAGAACTTCAAGTATATTTAGTGAATATATAAAGGTTTTAAGAAATTTAAGATTATAGCTTATTTATATTATTCAGCATAAGTGCTAGATAATACTTGTCTTGTTCCACGATCTACAGGTATTTTCCTGTTCTTTGCAGCTAACATTCAACCATTTTTTCTAATTTCATCTCCTACAAATCTGATTTTCCCTACTCAAGTTTTCTATTTTCTAATGAAAGCTCTTCAAAACAGATGGGTTTTTTTCATCCATGGTACTACTGTGTATTTAAGTTGTTGCACAGAGCTTTCTAATTATGTTTTGACAATCTGCCTTCAAATTTGTACATAAAATTAATACTAATACATAAAACACTATTATTAGATTTTGTTAGAAAAATAGGAAACTTTTTAATCTACTTTTGTGAGAAAATATTATTTCTGCTGCATCTAATTTTGGTCTTAAAAATATTTAAATTGTAATTAATACAACTGGGGAAAGATAGAATTATTTACAATAAGATCTTCTGGATAAACTTCAGAACATTGAAACAATCTGTAAATTCCCTAATGAAGAAAAAAGAAATATTTTTTGCTGTAGAATACTAAATTCTAGCATCAGAGTATAACGGGTAGGTGTTTGTTTAAGAAAGAGAATTTTAATATGAAGTTCTTAATATCTTTTTTAAACTGTAATTTAATAATATCACGGAACTGATGAACTTCAAAAAACTGCAGTCATGCAAGAGTTGATCTTTAATTCTGCAGTGCCTTCTGTAACAGCGTGTGTAAGGCTGATATATTCTCATTAAGAACAATCTGCATGCCTTTTTGCTTTTCTCTAACATAAGCATCTACTTGTCTAGTCACAGCAGATACGGAACCAGTGGTACAAGATTCTGGAGATCATCAGCAGAAAGCGCCTGCTGACTCACTCCATTGAAAGACTCAGAAAAACATTAGTGTGTGTATCTGAAGAGTAGACTGCAGGCACACAGGAGAGCTTTAGACAGAGCAGTGGCAGAAGGGAAACTGAGGCAGCCATGCAGCTAGATGTAACGGGGGAGAGTAGTCTGCAGTGGCTGAGCAAGCCTGCAGACTGTGCTGCCCACAACAGGTAGCTCTGCTGCAGCAGGGCATGGTGGTGTCAGCTAAGCACTGCTGTAGGACTGCAGAGATCCCCCCAGGCTGATTCACCCCTCACCCTTGGCATAGAGGCTGGCAGCATGGACAAAAACATCATTTTCAGGATCAAAAAATAATCCCACTCATACTCTTCCTCCAGCGTTCTCTCCTACAGTCCATGATTAAGAATGTACTGTTTGATTAGGTCCTTTGTTGAAGCACTATAGTTATTTTGAGAAAAGAATTACTCTAAAAATATTCAGATTATGTGAAGTCATTAATATTTTTAGAATAGCAAAAACTCAGTTCCCAGTGCTTCCAAGACATTTGACTAAAAGTATTTTTCTATTTTCTTCATACTTTCAAATATAAGTTTTTGTGTGTATCTCTAATTCCCATGTAATCTGTGGAGGAAGTAGAAATACCAATGTACTAGTGATGATGACTATTGACTACCCACAGACTCATATGTGACATATGACAAAGTTCACTGTACTTCTTAAATACTCAGGTAGCTAAGAAGTAGTACTCAGGATCAACAACAGGAGGACTTTCTAGTAAATTATAAAGCATTTTAAATCACTTCTTTTAAAAATAGCTTTTAGGTCTATCTGGAACCACTGTGCAGACAGCACTACAGACAGCTTAAAAGCAAAGATCTGGGATAAGTTTAAAAGAATTTGCACAACTACTTGGAATGTCTTACAGCATCCTTTGAGGAAGTATAAATTTAAACATTGTCAGCAGAAATAAATTCATATCATCTGTTAAAATTACGCTGCTGATGTAGAATTGAGTGTTGCAAGGCCTTGATCATAGAAGTATTTCTCTCCTGTCACTGGAAGTAGATGAAACTTTTCAAAACCTCACTACCAGAACTGTGTAAAGGTCATACACTTTTACAGAAAACCTGAGTTTACAATCATCACCTCCCAGTATAGATGGCTTTAGTACCTTTGGTCACACATAAAAACCTCCCAATTTATTTATTCCCCCAAGATTTTGAGGGATTTACAAACGGGAAAAGGACAGAAGTTGCACCATAGTACACTGTTACATTGCAGGGCCAAACCCTAGCAAGATGCTGAGTAAGACAAAAGGGAAAAAACTATTTTATACTTTCACTCTGGGGATCCTAAAAACCACAGCTTCATATGACTAGATGGAACTAGATGATCTTTGGGGTCCCTTCCAACCCTAACCATTCTATGATTCTATGAAGCCCTTCAGCTCTGAAGATGACAGTGGTATTAAGTTCTATGTAGGGTACAACTATCTTCATCATAAGAAGAGGGTAATTACATAAGCATTTTCAGTAGCAGAAATTAATCAAGTCAAATGAGAGTTTATAATATAGGAACTAAAGAAATTACTATGTACAAGGAGATTTAATGAAGATTAAACCACTCTAAACCATTGTGCACTTAGCTTCCCAGGTAAAGCCTAAAATCTAAAAGCTGCATTGTTTAATAAATTCAGTGACTGTTATTTTATTTTCCCTTTCTCCAAATACAGCTGAATGTTACATATCCCAGTCTTCTCTCAGCCACTCTCATCACTGTTTTCCTTTGTCCCTTTTGCAACAACTATTATTCCTATACACTTAATTCCCCTTCCACATACAATGCATGAAGAAAACTATAAGGCTGCATCTCTTATGAACATGGCGGGAGATTTGCTAGTGTATCAAAGATCCTGATAAACAGTCCATGCCTGCTCCTGATTTGCTGCTCTGAAAGCGTAATTTAATATTGGCCTTTCCAGACAGAAATAGCATTATCTTTGTTCTGATCTGAAATACTGTTCTATAATGGGTTATTTCAAAATGTGTCACAGAAATGGATCAGAAACACCTAACGAAAAGGCCACTGTTGTACAATAATAGCATATGTTAGCTTCTATTGTCCCATCTGACTAGGGAATTTAAGAAGGGTATCTTGAATACATAATAGTTTTTAACTGTTCTCTTAGCCCTTCATTATCTGTAGTCAAACCACATGGCCTTAGTATGCTTTTAAATATTCATTTTTTAAATTAAAAAAAGTGCTTCTTGAGTGCCTTCAGTTATTTTGGATCTTTCTATAAACGGAATAGTACTCCTTCAGATTTTAACACAACTATTCATGGATGGTTATGTTCACACATTGAACTGTTTCATCCATTATTAGCAAGGAATAAAGTAGCATCTTCCAAAAAAAGACACACCTGCTGTCTTCCAGCATGTTAAAAATACAAACAAAATCTATATTTAATTCACTCAAAATTATATATGGAGTTTCACTTGACCAAGAGAATTACATGGTAGGGAGGAGAATCCCAAGTACTTGATGTCCAAATATGAGTTCCATAACTCCAAATCAGCATTTATATTACCTTCTGACAGCAAACCTGAAATATATTCAGTCACTGAATAACTTGTATATACTTTCTACTGGGAATGAGAATGAGAATCTGTGCTCTATACATACACTTATGTAGTAAGTCCCCGACCCACGTATAACCTCACAGAGGTTATTTAAAATGGGAAGGGGAAAGACTGGGGTGGTGGAGGTATGTGTCTCTAAGACATTTAATGAGATTTCTTTATTAATTTAAGATCTCTTAATTCTATTTAAGATGCCAAGTATCCTTCCATCACTTTTCTAAGCATAGTGTATGTTTCTTTATTATCACCTCTCTTAGAGTGTCACTAAAACACTCAGTGAACTTTGGCAATGACTCAGGGAACAGCAATGCATGTTACAACAAACATAATTTGTAAGCCATCCTTCCAATTATTCTTATCACGTTGGTCATATCATTCCAGGCTTTTGGGAAACAGACTTTTTTTCCCATTATATGTGCTCAGTGTCCGGTATTCTAAGTCACATACCAGAGTTGGTGTTTATGACATGTCAGTGAAATTTGGATGAGCAACAAAGTCTGCAGTTCTGGTAAGAATTTTGTGCAAGATTCTCCTAATTCTCCTTCTCCTCACCTCTTCCTTCTGTAGTGTATATAACTCACCAGAAGTTAATAAGGATCTCTCCTTCTCAGGATCTGGCATACCATACACAACTGATTAAACTAGTTACCAGTATATACTGTGGTGTCTTAATCTAGGAAAGATCTTGCAGATAGCACAGGAGCTGGGAAGTGGCAAATTCTTTTAAGCTCTGCTCCCATGCCAACGTCCTTTTCCTGCCTCACAAAATGATGACTTGCTTTAAAGCTTCACCCGCTGCATCCCTGAAAAGTTGAAATGTTTATCTACTACTGATCCACTAAAATTCTCAACGATTGCTTTAGGAAGAATAGCTTAACAATGCAGCATGGCCTAAACACTGGCTTTTACTGGCAAATTTAGATCGTGTCAAAGTACTGCTGGTATCTGGCAAAGTAATGCCAGCTTAAAAACACACATTGTGGGACCGACTTTTTACTATTTTCCTTAGCATGCCAACCTTACCATAGATGGGCGGTATTTTCCAGGAACAATTTATGTAATGTTCCCACTCACAATGTAAAACAGTTGAAATAAACCTTTCCAAATATAATTTAAAAGCCTTAATTGCTCACAGACATTCCTTGTCTTGTAAGCACAATTAAAGTACCATGTCACACAAACTCACCTGCCACTCGGACCAAAATCCATAACAAGCCTAGAGAGTTCACCTGTGCTTGTGAGTTTTTAGCATTGGCATTCAAGTGTAAATCATTATTCACATACTGTCACCCAAAAAAAAAAAAAAAAAAAATCTAAAACTGGGAAATGCACTACGTAATCATGTAAAATTATTGGAATGGTACTGTCAAGTATTGACCATAATTGTAACTTTCCTACAAAATATTGTTTACTATATTTTATATACACACACACACATAAATTCAGGTATGCATAAATTGATATTCAGTGATATTCACTGCCATTATCCTACAGTGGGAGATGTAACCCACTGAAGTTGTTCAGGACCTTTGAAAATCAAATCTTTACTCCTAATCTTACTTGGTCCTCCTAGCAGACTAAAAAGTATGTAAATGATGGTTAGTCTTGGTTCATTGTAACTTGATCTTGGCTCATTTGTAACTTTAAGTAACAAACATGAGAGAAATTATGAAGTATAAATATAAACTCTGAGCTGGTATAGTATTCTTGAAATAGGATACTTGAAAATATAAAAATACATTTATATTCTGTTGATAACTAAAACAGGTTACATTTATATATCTGCCAGATGAATAAAGACTGCAATATGAATAAAACCACAGAATAAATGAAACTGGAGCATTTCTGCTAAAACACAAACACTACACTTTCACCATGGCCCTGGAGGGATTACAAGTAGATGTGTTTATACTTTATCCTCTCATATTTTGTCAAGACACTATTTTCTGTTTAAATTACCTATTTCAGTAAATTGATAAGACAGAGATGCAAATATAATGCAATTAGATGCAGAGATGGAAATTACAAATCCCTCAGTTCTATTTGCTTACCCCAATGGATGTTGGTTTTAACGTACAAATAAAATGCTATTCTGAATGATAAGATGAGAATATAAAAGAGCAAAAATTGAATCATCAGACATAGTCCTAGCTTTAGTTAATCTGTTTCTTCCCTAGCCCATTCAGATTCCAGAATTCCAGGAGCATGAAAAAAAATTACAAAATGGTAATGCAATGTTTCTAAACTTTCCAAACCACTCACTTTTGCTAGAAGCAGTTCTATGCTTGGAGTTTTGCCCCAGGACAATTTTCACAGTGAAAATCTGACAACACCAAACTGACAGTTCTTGTGTACCTTTGTAAAGCACACCTTCATCTCAGATACCTCCACAAGTGAGTAAACAACTGAAAAGTCAGTATTTTGAAATTTACTCTCAGTATATATTATGAAATGCAATTACAAAGCAGATGTAGTAGAGATTCCGTCATCCAATGCCCAAAATGCGAAAAAATGCAGAAAATTAAACAGAAAACATTAGCTCTATGTTTGGAATTCAATTTAACATAATCTTAAACTGCTTTAGCATTAATTTACAGATGTAATCAAGGTTTAACACACAGCAGTTGTTTTCCATTCCACTTAACTGTATTAACTTTACATTTCATATATTACTTTATTACTTTACATTTCAGAATAGTTTGTCTGCCTGACTGTCCATCCTAACACATGGATCTTCCTAACTATGTTATTCTTCTAATCAGAGGAATTTATTCCTCTGCATAACTCCTATTAACTTTATCTAGCACTGCAAATATCCCACCCAGTCCTGAACAAACAAGTGTTTGCTGTTGATGTCCTCGTAGTTTGTATTAAATTTTCATCTGAGAGATTCTTAAGCCATTGCTTTTTACATATATCCATAGCTGGTATTTGAATTTCAGTCTCAGTTTGATTCTATCAGACAACCTCCATGCGTATTGTAGCCTAGACTTCAGGTCCACACGGTCACACCCAGGCTGACCTCTACTGCCAAGTAATTGGTGAGACTGTAGGAGCAGCTATAAACCAGCTGCTTCTATATCTGGCCCCTACATCACACACAGTCTATAGACTTTACTCTGGACCAGGTTTAGTCTTGTCCCCTGAAGCAGACAATCCCACCACACACGGTTCAAAGCTGTCCAAAAGCCAACCTGCGTGACATATGACAGTGAGTGTGCACATGGAGACTCCAGTAGAACTACCAGTGCAGCTTCCTGCAAACAGAAACTATTTCACATGTACTAAACCTGCTCTGCAAACCCCGTAACAGCGTGTGGCAACTAGGGATAATTTTCAGATTTACTTAAAAACCATGTTAATGCTACAAACTAATGTATTAACAAGAGTAGGCCAGGGAGACAGTTGTGGAAAAAAATATGTCAGTATGATATTTATAATTAGACAGTTTTAGGTTGCCAGCATATTTATTTAATTTATTTTTGGTCTGTCACTAATCAGGAAGCCACAGAACACATTTTCACTAACCACCAGAATGATGTTTAAATAAGTGAATTCCAAGCATTATTTTTCCTCGGGATTCTTTTTGAGAATACAGCATAGTACTTAACTTTCTTTTAAGCCCTTAAACAAATTGATCAATTATATCCACAATAAAAAACATCTGAACAAACATACAAGAAGTTAGAAGCAATGTAGTAACTAAGAAAAGACAGTACAGCTGCTGCTTGATCACACTTCCTTTTGTTTTATTGAAGTAACATTTAAACAAACAGGGCAAACTGCATACTATGTGAAATTGGGAGAAACATGGAAACATGGCTAGCAGAACAAGAGCTGTTGTTATTCCCCCAGCAAACCCACATTTGATGGGCCAGCAAGACTGCACCTGGAATCCAGTTTTAAAACCTACTCCCACTCCAGTTCAACTGAAATGTAAAGAAACTGGAAGGAATATATTGGAGTAAAATGAAGATGAACAGGGGGCTAAAGCTCATGTCCCATAAAGAGAGGCGGAGGGAATTGAACTTGATTGTCTGGAAAAGAGGAAGTTAAAAGGCAATCTAATAGCTTTCTCTACTTGAGGGAAAGTTACAGAGATGATGGAGCCAAAATCTAATTGGAATGGTAGCAGATGATAATACAAAAGGTCAATGGCCACCAACTGTAGCTTGGGAAGTTTCGGTTGGACATTAGGAAAACATTTTTCATTAGGAGGGCATTGCAGCACTGGAAAAGGCTACCCAAAGAAGATCATAAATCCCTGTCTTTGTAGACGTATACAAATGCATGGTTCACCTGATCTAGCACTAGTGTTAGACTTGCTTCAAAATGAAAGTTGGACAGCATGACCTTCAGAAGTCAGTCCCAACCCACATTGATATGATTTTGTTAAGTGTCTGGTCCAGTGTCAAAAATCTTTTTTCATGGGTGTCAAATGTCCAGGTTACAATATGGTCACCACTGCATTCCAAAATAATTATGCTAGATCCGTGTGGGGTCTGTTCAACCGTATTACAACAGCTCACTGGGGAAAAGAGAAGGACTACAAAAGAATGTTCCTTCAAATAAAAGCAGCCTTAAGCTAAACTAAACTATGTAACTGAGATGAGCAGGACTCCTTGAGTAGTTGGCAACTCAGCTGAACTACATTTGTAGCATTTGACTACAAAACTAAATGTCAAGATGGAATACTTTAACTTGGTGGCCACTGACAGTAATGCAAGAACGTGACCTTCATGTTGCTCCTGTAGTATCAACCACCTTGCTGGGTGACATTTTGACATGTTGGATAGAATTAAAAAAAAAAATAATTCAAAAGCATTAAAAATGTGTGCCTAAGGTAAAGTACAAGAAGACAGTAAGCATGATAATCTTCTCACAGGTGTTTATCCTAGTTTCCAACCATTTGCAGCTCAAGAACTTCTAAGCCCAAAGCAACTTCTGTGTATTTAATAATGGTCAGTGGATTTCCCTCCCATGAGCTAACTCTAATGCACTTTTAACACACGTGTTGTTCTGTGCTAGAATAAGATACTAAATCAACTAATTTGCAGTCGTAATCACACATTTAATTATGATTACACCTGTTCCTGTATTCATCCACCAAATCAAAGTACATGTGTTAAAGTAGAACTCATGCACAGGAGTTTATAATTTCAAGCCTCCCTCATACACATTGCCCATCTTTGGGTCAGACATTACAAAAGGAGCAAGTTTACTTAAAGAAAAGAAGCAATTTTCATAAGTGTTACCCAGCAGAACTACCACTGAGGAAATTTATTACCTAGCAGTTCAAAGGGAAAAGCGTATTTTTGAGTTAGGACCTCAGTACGAGGAAAGGCATCTTACTCCTTTGTAAAAAACATGCAAGACACAGAAGGGAGTGAGACTGGACAACTTTTGCCATTTACTGGCCCTACTTCCTTCCTTTCTATACCTATTTACATAGGCTTTTTCTGTTTCTTCTATGCATTACTTCATTTTTATACATTGTTTTCCAACTCAGAAGAGCTAATATCACAATTCTTCACCTTGCCTCAACTTTGTGCTTTTCACCCATGCCAGCTCTTTTGACTTGTTGGCACTGTTTTGTCATTTCAGAGTATTCTTTGTCTACATATAGTAACCGCTGATATGCCTTCTAGAAAAGTCTTCAGCATCAGAGATCTGACCTATCACAGAATAATGGAATAAGGCTGTTGATACCACACCATAGCAGGGACTGCAGCATTAACTTAACAACTCCAAATCCACTGACTCCAAGTAGTGAGATAGGATCAGGATTTCAAGATTCACCACAAACTAATCAAATGTATGGAATTTCTTTCAGAGATCACATAGGAGCAGGAAGTCTAAGTGTATACTGTGTTATTAAATATACATCTAAACAGAATAAACCTCTCTAAAAGGGTAATGCTGACAATATCAGTGACTTTCTGTTTAAAATGTGCAGACCTCAATACAATGATAAATATAGGTCGATTAACCTTGCTCCAGATTTAAATGTATAACCAATTAACTAAATTAATCTTTCAAAAAATATCAGTCATTGGCATTATTCTTTGAATAATCCTTGTTTAGTTGCCACGATGGTATACATTTAAATGAAAAACTCATTATAATGTAGCATAAGGCATAATTAATTCTGGAAGATTTTTTTAAAATAAACATCCAGTACAGTTGCTGAATTCCATTTTTCTACAGGCTTTATTAATCTTTCATAAACCAGTATTTCCACTATAATGGCTTGTAACAGCTCCACACAAGTTTCTGAAATGCATTAGCTGTCACCAGCGGTGTTAATCTAATTTGGATGTTATCATTTGTATGATGGTACTTCAACATCGTGATTTTTGAAACAACAGCTGCAGCTTTGGTCTAGGCTTTGAAAAGAAGCCCTAGATATAACAGATGGAATATTAAACAATAATTATTTAATTTTTCTGTAGTAGAAAATCATTTAAACTGTTTAGTTAACAATGCTGAGAATATATTTATTTAGGAAAATCTGTTTAGTCAATGGCTAAGTTGAAATCTAAGTTCATATAATCAAATTCTAAAATTAATTAATATATTTAGTGACAGCTGATTTGCGCCAAAATTATGCTTTACAGATATGGTACAGTGAACTTTTACCCTCGGATAAGAATTGCTATGCAAGCATATAATTCAGCTTCACAGACTCCAAACACCTTCACTGAGAAGTGTTTCTAGGGTATTTGCTAAGCTTATGCAAGAGTCATTTAAATTCAAAGAGAAACACTAGAAAGATGAAATGAATCCCAGGTGTTCTTACACTCCAAAAATAGATGCTTTAAGACATGAACAAAGAGAATTAGTGTTAGCAAACATACAGGAATCCTCTCTTCCCCTGGATTCTGCTTATTTAACATATAGTACCCTAGTATATCTTCACTTCTTAATTATATATAACATTATATTCAAAGTTTTAAACAAACTTGTGAAAGGCAGTTTGTTACCAGATCTGCTTCTTGGAGGATACTGCTAGCTTCCAAATCCACAGCATGTTAAAAAGCTCCAGACATATAAAACTCTGTCTTCCGAGCGCATATAAAATAGTCCAAAGCACAAGCTCTTCCCTTTTCTTTCATTTTGACTAATGGGGAAATTTTTCCACGCCACCTTGGAATGATAACTACTAACTGCTCAAGAAACTGGGTGCCTGCAATAGTCCTCACTAGGTTCAGGCTATTTCTGAAGAGAATACAACTACCCAGCTATTTAGGATGACTCTTGAAACTAGCTTCTGAACAACTTCTAGCACTTTGTGAGCATTCAGGAAAAATAATGTGTAATTAGTTGCTTAAGTAAAAGGAGAATAGGATCTTTATTACTTGTCATGAGCTGAACTCCATGACTTGTTCTCAGGGCTCTTCACTAGTCTTAAGCCCTTTCTTTTCCACTGCCAACTTAAATTTTGAAATTTTTTAAATACTGTTTGTTGGTTATGACCAGAGAAGAATATTTTCTTATGTGGGTCACTGAATTCAACTATTCTCTGACGGAAGATTCATTATATTTCCAGGTAATTTCTCTAACATCTTTTTCCCCATCTTGCATACTGGAACTGTCAGAAAGAAGCCTCTCCAACAGGCATGCACCTTAAAATATATTTTGTGCCACTTAAAAGGACAAAGTCTTTTAAAATGTCCTTGCTGTGCCTCAAACTATCTGCTTTAAAGGACTGACTTGTTGCAGTAATACAGGTGCAACAGCATTCCACATTCCGCTAAGGAGAGTGCAAGAAAGTACTCAAAAATTGATCCTTCCAAAAACCAAAAGAGAAAAAAAAGAAAGGCCTGCAATAACTGAAAGGAAAAACACAGACCTTTGCTTTCAGATTCCCCAAGGCTGACTACGTAAAAGTAAGCACTACATAAAAATAAGTAAGCAGGTAAAAATGATATTATAACAAACCACAGAGACAAAGAATGTAAGGACTTAAAGTAAGAAAGTACCAGAATAGTCCTAGGAAAGAAACCAAACTGCAAACCTGTGTTTTCCCAGACACAGATGAGTGTAATGGGGAAAATAACAGACTCTAGCTTAACATAGCTCATGGTCATGGGTCACTATGGGATGGATTTAGAATTGGGTGGATATAAAAATAAGTGAAAAATTTGTTCCGGTTTACATGAAAACTTTGTGAGACAAATCACACAGCGCTTCTTACAAATTTCCTCACTGGGACCTGCCTAAGAACTTGATAAATAGTTTACTGGATGTTGTGGTTTAGGTGATAAGCTGACATGGAAATGATAAATTCATTAAGCATTTCTTTCTCAGAAGGAGAAAAAGCACCTTAAATAGTATCCTTTTATTTACTAGAAGGAAACTATGTGGACATTATTTAAAATTACAGTTGAATTATAATACATGGAAAAGTAAATTCTGTGAGATGCTGAGAATTGTAAATGAAAAAATATCGCTGTCCTTTTGTTTTCTATGAAGTGCCGTTTCAGGACTTCCCAGCAGACGCATGGACAGGGCAGGCCAGGTATCTATTTCACCAGCACATCTGCAGTGGGCAGCTGTTAGGGAGACCTGCTAGGCCTCAGAGTTACAACAGCAGTCTTCCAACTGCACTTCATGAACATGTCGCTGGAAATCCATATTAATGTCACCAGGGGACCCACACAGTCATATTTCTGGACCGTTCTAATTTACTAAGCACATTTCAAAGTCAGAAAAACAGTCTCAGAAGGGCTAGAGAGGAAGAAAAATCTAATATTTTGTAAACATACAGAGTTTTCCAGTGCCCAAGTAATACTTACACAGTGTCTGTTGTGCATCTGCTATGTATCTTACAGTCTCCATTTTTAGCTGTCATGCATTTCCTCAGTAAAGGTTTTCTTTTACAGAAGTGTACATTCAGAAAAAAAAGCAGAGCTATAACAATCATGTCACTGGTCCTACTGTTTACCACTATCTTCAAGGTTTTAGGGTTGATTTACATTGCATTCCTCCCTATTTGACTTTAATTGTCTGCTTCAAGTTGTCAGGACATAACTATATCTTAGATTTGCATTGCATTAGGAGATCTTTTCCTTTCTCTATTGATCTTGTCTTACGGAGTAATTTAACTCAATTCTAATTTTCTTTTGCATGCGGGGTGCTCTCTATCCAAGGAAGTGAGTTATGTGTATTCAAGTGGTGCATCTTATGAATCTTGTTAAGCTTTACCGCCTTATAGCCCGCACTGATGGAATATTTAATCACAGAAATGAGTTGGCAGATATGATGTACAATACGCTTAAGCCTTGCGGCGTGTGTCTTCACCGGCAATTGAGAAACGGGTGAATTTGCCATTCATCAATGCCATCCTGACAGCTTTGTATAACCTTCTGTTTTTTTACTTATTTATGAAGATTAAAGGTGCTTTAAATCAACAGTTTCTCTGCAAATGTATCATCTTTATTTCAGAAGTGGCCAAATTTTTCATCATTTATTAGAAGCTAAAGGAACTTCTTGCACTGACTATGAAAGAGTTGGTACAATTTTAACATGACAGTGTTGGAGACAATAATTAAACAAAATAACTAGAACTTTGACTGCCTTAAAACCACATTTTTGATTTTATAATCTTCAAAAGTGCAATTGCTTCTTGCCAAGTAAGGTGGAGAGAGGAGAGAAACCAAAAGGAAGGATATGTCACACTACTCTATTGAGGCATGCAAGAACTGCATTGCTCCTTTAGTCTTTCATTTTCCAACAACTTTAAGAGCATTTTTTTCCTAAACTAAAAGAAAGCTTACATGTCTGAGAAAAAAAAAAATGTTTTAGTCAATACAGAAAATATGTAATTAAAAAAAAAAAAAAAAAAGAAGCTGCCTGCATGTATAAACAAAAAAAAAAAATCTGGAATTCATGAAGTATCTTGATAGAACTTTCTGCATAGGTGTGGTGGAGTGCATGTCATAATTCATAAAATTAAATTAATACTCTTCTAATGGTAATTAAAGATTCTCATTAAGAAGGGCAAACACCTCCCTTGTGTTGGCAATAAAAATGCACTTGGGACTTTAGGAGGTTATAAAGAAAAAAATCAATAACCTGCCATTTTATAATTAAAAGACAAAATAAATGTTAGGGAAAAGTCCAGTAAATTAGGAAAATTACCTTCTGGAGAGATTGAAAATATTGATTTTAATTGACAAACTATGTGAACTCTTCATGCCCTACTTCATGAGACAATTATAAGTCAGATTGTTAATTCTGCATACGTATTAGAAAATTGATTACTGTACTATGGGAATATTATTATATTTGTCATTAACACAAAGTCATTTATATAAAATGACTAATAACTCTGACTTTCTAATTTATGCAGGTTCAGGGTTGGTTCACTAACTACTCAAACGAGATCAATGTTAAATTCCTGTTTTCAATGCAGGCATACATTAATGAAGGAAATAAATTCTGCCTACACTTAATACTGCAATTCCATGAATGGCAAGTTAGTATTTTTATTATACTGTGCCACTTTTACCCTAATTGGAACATTTTTATCTGTCTTAGTAGATACCACTGGATATGTGCTTCACCTACTTCCCAGAGAGGGTGGGGAGGCACTGGGACAGGCTGCCCAGAGAAGCTGTGGATGCCTCATCCCTGGAAGTGTCCAAGGCCAGGCTGGATGAGGCTTGGAGCAACCTGGTCTAGTGGAAGGTGTCCCTGCCCATGGCAGGGGGGTTGGAACTGGATGGTCTTTAAGGTCCCTTACAGCCCAAACCATTCTGTGATTCAATGACATTATAGGTTACTATTTTTAAAATAAGTATTTTTTTGTAATAGTACTCCTATGTAACAACTTTTATCTCTTGAAGTCCCTTGAACTATCAGAAGTTTTTCTGCTTTACCTAGTGGAGGAGTAAATATCTTCATGACTGGAAATTCCGCAGCTCTGTGAGCAATCTCTTCCCCTGCTTAACCACCATCTGTGAAAAAATGTTTTCCTAGTATGTGTTCTTTACCTGCTGTAAAGCACATATTCTGCAATTACCTCTTTATTCTCAATTATCTAAGTACGTGGCAACAGATTTTTTTGTTTTGTTTTAAAAACATGATTAGACGTTTGTATCCAGTATGCACATATGCAGACAACTGAGAAACAGATCCAAATGGAAAACTGAAAAATTCAGTTTCCTATGAAAGTCATGGAATTCATGGAAGAAAGGAAGGCAGTTTTATTAGCTATTAGAAACATTTGGATTTATAGTGATTATTTCTGTCTTAGACGTAAATGATTAGCTTTCAAAAATGGCTTTTTTTTAGGACTTGCAATTGATTGGGCTTATGGGCAGGATTCAAATTCCTCTGATATCAACTGAGTTTTGAAGCACAACCATGTTTGTTTTCAATACTGTTGATAAAGCATATTTAGACACTGGTGCTAGCCATGATGGATTCCCAGCAGAAAAAAGACTATCTCATTAACTCCAAATCATAACCAGGATCAGAATTTGGTCTCATTGAAGACTCAAGTGATAATATAGATTTAAAATACAAAAAAATTTTATTTAAAAAATTTTTTGAAACTAACTCAATATAAAATGTAAAGAAAAATGTTCAAGAAAAAAATTATGAACAGAGATACTCTATACCCATGTGTGTCTACATACATGTTATATACAGAAAACCATATATTTACAAATAGATTTGTTGTTGTTGTTGCTCAACAGGCTTAAATAGCTCCTGAAGGAAAGTGACTGTTCTAAAACATGAAATATTAAAGAAATTATAAATAAAATAAAATCTCAGGTAAGACTTGGATATTGCATTACATTTCAAGTTATACTATCTACTTTCCAATAAAAAGGTATTCATATATCTTCCATAGAAACTTGAGTGTGCTCAGGTAACTTAAAACCCTGCGTCACAAATCTGTAAATGACTTGCAGATAACATGAATCAAAGAAACCAAACCTCACACAAAAGGTACATTCCATATTTTTGCATGTTTAAAGAATACTAAAATAAAATACTGCGTGAAGAAATATAGCGTAATCCTTACCTGCATAGAATTCTGGACTATAAACTGCACCAACAACTGGATTTAATTTCCAGCCTGCAGCAAACAAAAACATAATATAATAATGCAATTAGTAATAATGATAATGGCGATAATATTTAAATTTTATTTTTTTATAGAGGTATACAGTTAAAATGGCTTTTAAAAAGGTCATTTTAATGAAAGTTTTATAGGCATCTTAGATGACTGAACTTTAATAACAGACTCTGAAGTTCGTAAATAAGTTATGAAACAAGGCATTCTCTGGACATGTAGTACCTTGGCTGCAATGCACAACTGCAATGGACTTATTCCCTTAAGTTATGGCATTAAGTCAGAACAAGTTCAGGTATGCCCACAGCATGCAGTACCGGAGCAGACCAGTTCTTTTTCATGGCTTTAACTCTGGTTACAAGCCAAAGAGGCCAAAGCAGTTCATTTGCTGGACATAAAATTTTCCGAAAAATGTGTTAGTGTAGGTTACCAGGCAATCAAACAACCTCAGCACCTTGATTCTACTCTGGGAAAAATGAATGCAAAGACAGTGTATGGAAATGTGTGTTGTGACATGAAAGAGATTCATGTACTGCGGGACCCCTGTCAAATGCCAGAGGCGTTTTTTCCCACGTGCATTGCTACATCATACTGTCTGCACTGAAACAGGACAATTACAGGTATGTACCAAAAGTGGCTGTACCACCTGATAAATGCTGTTAGCATATTACTATAAAGTGTCTGGCATGTACGAAAATGCTGCAGTCACATTCTGCAGCGCTCTTAAGTGGTACAAATGCAGCCTCTGTCATTGTGTTAAATAATCGCTGTCCTCCCACAGCTGGCATAAAACCAAAGCACAGAACCAACGATATTCTGTATCAGGTGTTCTGGCCAGAATCCAAATAATTGTTGTTGTGTCCTTACAACTGATGTGGCATTTCCAGGGAAGCCCGGAGTCCACGGGCACGCTGCAGAAGCAGGGCCTGTGTTCACAGCGTATGTGATGCTAAAGATGACAGTGCTAAAGGAACTGAAGGGGAAGGTGTAAGAGAACAGCAGGAGCAAACCCTGACAAACTTAGCATTCTGAGTTGTGGGAAAGTGACAATTACTGCGTTTTGCTCATGCACAGGTAATTCCACTATCCACTCCCCCTTAACTCCAAACTCCACAAAACATGCCCCCACCCATACTTTTTTCTTTCCTCTGTTTCAACAATTATTTGAACTACTAGGACAGGAAAAGAATGGATTTTCCAAAAGCACACTTGAATCACAGTGGGAAGCACCATTTGTAAATGGGAATGAAGAAAAAACCTGAACAAAAGCATCCTGTAAACTCAAGAACTATGGTACTTTAAATAGATCCTATAGCTATGCTGCTGAAAGCAAAATACAATCAAGACAAGAAGGCTTTTCAAAATCAGAATAGCCAGAGTAGAAGAATTTAAATGCAAACTGTATTGAGGCTTGTTTCAGCCTTGTCCATATGTAATGCAAAAGGACAGTAGATGATCATAAAACCATAATGCATTATAAGACTGAAAAAGTGTAACACAAAATCTCAGTAATAACACCAAAGAAAATTATTCCTACCCTTTAAAAAATACTGCTATCTCCAACTGATGCACAGTGGCTGTTTGCCAGTAATTAACAGTAACCGAGGTGAGGGGTGTTTTTGAAATTCAACGCTTTAATAAGCTCAAACAGAGCCAAGAGCAGCTTTGCATGGAATTGCACTGCAGATGTAATTGCTATATGCACCTAAAAGACAATTACAGAAGCTGAAAAATGGCCAAACATGAAGGGTTAAAATTACTTTCCTTCTGAAAATATTACAGGATATTTACCTGATGCATCAATATCACATATTACAGGATTATATTCTGGAATATTGTGGTGTAACAAATACTCCTAGTCAAATTTGGTGTGATAAAAAGTTATCCAAATTTTGAGACTTTAAGAAAAACATAACTTTTTATGGCTTAGAGAATATTTAATAATTCAGATTTTTTAAACATCAGTATTTCGAATTTATCAAAGTCATTAGTCCTTAAAAGATCACTTATCAGCACCATCCAAAATGAAAGATTGGACTGAATTTCAGATCTGTCAGCTTTTGTTGTCAAAGAAGCTGAGAGATACCTCTCAGCATCTAAGTTACACCGAGCACCACAATTTGTCTGAAGGCAAGAAACTCTTGGGAGAAACAGATTGCTCTTCACAGCTGAAAGGCACTTCCATCTTTTATTTCCCAACCTCTTTCACAGGGATGGCTGTCTCATCTAACTTTTTGAAGCTTATACAGTAAATACTTCATTCATTGTGAAAATCACAGTAATTAAACTTAACTTTATCTTGTCAGCTAGCAATGTGCTGGCCTGTAGCTGTGTGGGTTAATCAAGTGTGATAAAGTTGATGTATCTGAGAGAGCATCTGCCAAATAACCCTCCTTCAGCAGCTGGAAGAGGCAAATTCTCTGCAGTGGCTGTAGTTTTGTGCATTTTTCTTACTGTCACAATATTAATCTCCTCCTCAGGTTGAAACTATAAAAGCTCAGAACGTGAAAACCAAAGAAGGAAAGGAACCACCCTTATGCCTGCCCCAAAACTCCACCCCATAGAGTTATCAAAAGAAATACAGGTTAAGTGTGCTGAAGGGAAGGAAATAATCACACTACTCAGCGTAATAAGCTTTATTAGAAAGTGGGGCACAGAAATACAGTGAGGATTATTTTCACTTCACAGACCAGACCCTTCATGGCTGGAGGACTGCTTTGGCGGGCAAAAAGCCGTGTGACACTGTTTGCTTTCCTTCTGTTTGCAGAGGGGAGGGAAGGGGAGTGGGAGGGAATTTAACCATGTTAATAGTCACTAGCTGTGAATCTGAATCTAATTTTAGAACAACAGAAGTCTCAAATTCAATAAACCACAAGTATAAACTTTAAAACATATGTATCCCTCTACTATTCATTGCTGTGGTTCTCTGAATCTACTTGCACATAATTCTTTATTCCCTACAGCACTTGGATGAGCAGCGTGAATTGCAATATAGGCATCAGAAGAAAGTATAACTGTGAACAGGATAAGCTGGAAGATCTAAAAATGTCTCTGAAATATTTTTACAAACAAGTAGAACCCCTGACACTGAATTTATTCGCAAAGAAAAGGCAGTTCTATCTCCAAAGCACATGAGGTCAGCCATCAAAATCATCCTGCCTGATAACAAACTTGCACAGAAGAGCTCTCCTAGCAACTGAGCATTTATCAACTGCTCATTTCAGGAATCATCAAAAGTCACTGGAAAGCACACATTTCAAAAACTAGCCAGGACACAAAAGCAAACCACTTATTGGAATGAAGCTGCATATATATATATAAAAAAAAACCACAAACCCAAACCAAAGAACACCCACCACACTCAAAACAAGACACTAGGATTTTCTGCTTTAAGATCTACGGCTTATGCAATCATATTTCCAACAAAAGCCCTGTTATCAAACAGCCAGTAGTATTCAGGAATGACAGACAAAACTGTATTTTTAAATTATGAGAAATATTAGTGTCTGATGTTTTCATATAGTTCGTTGTGTGCCTCAACTGTGTTCTGAACATCTGCCAGCAACATGCCAGTCACCACACATTCCTTGACAAAATAAAGCCACACATTAAAAAAGAAGTGGTTCTGAGGAGATAGGCATGTGCAAAAAAATGCATGAAATGTATGAACTACAATCAGAGTTTGTCTTGGAAGACACCCACCAAAAGGTGTTCAAAAGAACATCCTGCAGAGAACACCTTGGATGTACGGATTCAAACATAAATGCTAATTTTTATGCATTAAATTGGATGGTTTGTACTTTCAGTGAGATCTAGCCCAGATAGAACAGGATGGAAAATGACAGATAAAACACTTAAATGGGAAACAACAGTGACCTGCAGCACAGGACAGAGAGGTGAACTTCCTCTAAAACCTGATTCCTAAAAATCTCACATGTCTATTTCCAGCATTCCCTACCTCCAGCACTGGACGTGCTGATACGTAATGTGTTATTTGCTAATTAACAGTTTTGTAGTCTTAGGATAATATGAATACAAATATACATCACCGTTTCAAACAAAACTGCTTTTATCCTTTATCATTGCAATATAGCTGACAAAGTTCATAGTATCATATGCATATAGTTAATTTAGCTCCTTGTTGCCACAAAGTCTTGCTATGTGATCCAGTCAAGCTTCATGTCTCTTTCACTAGATTCACTGAGATGTTTGAAAGCCAGTAAAAAATGGACATTTTCCCATCTGCATCATTTGCCAATTTCCACATTTACAAACAAAATGAGGAAGTGAAAAGAGTTTCTGAGAAAACATGAGGAATTTCAGACTCTTCTCCAGATCATTTCAACTAACTCAGTTATCACCTGCCAAAGGAAGAACATCGCTATATTGTGGTAGGAAATATTGTGACCCTTAAATTGAAAAAATAAAGCCATTGTTTGCCCTGGATTTTAGTAAAACCTCACTAATGAGACCTCAAATATAGAAAATAAGATCCATTATATTTCAAAGTGGAAAAGAGTCTAGTCTGACTGTGGAAAGCTTTATTGATGTATGTGCAAATTTCATCTGCTTTTTACTCAATGGGAAAAACTAAATTAAATTGGAAAGCAAATAATTATAACTGCGTAGGGTAGTAAAACTGGAAAACATAATTGCAATTAACTTCAATTGATGTATTATTGTTTGACGTTGTTGAGTTAGGAACTTGTTAGAATTTTCTGAACTAGCAAATGCAAACAATTCAAGCACATGATCAAACACTGACAAAGGAAACATTTTTAAAATGTATTCTTTCCAAACCCCTCAATCATTGATGGATTATTTTTCCATCGTTAATGTACAACATTACAACAGTTTTGGTCAGGATTAGAATAATTGTTTTTAGATAGCTTGGAATTCAGATTTTTCCAGGGGAAAAAAAAAAAAAGCTGGAAGCAGCATCCAATTACAGTTTTCCCTTTACTTCCAAAAAAATTGTGTAAGGAAGACAGAAGATTATTTTTGACTAGATGCATGTCTTGGTACAAAAAAGTATCTCATGCCTGACAGAGACATTCTTCTTACTGATCTCCCTATCTCCATCATCCAAGCAAAATTGAATCCTCCGATTAGTCCATTCATCGGAACATTAACACTGCACAAAGCTAGAAGAGAACAACGCTTTCCTATCAGGTATATTTTTGACACAAAAGACATTGAGGGTAAACACTCCGATTCCAATCAGGCAAAACAATGCATGCTATGCCTACATGGCTGTCAATGAGCTGAACTCTACACAGACAGAATTTATGCTTGGCCATACCATGTTGTAGGTCACTGAACAAGACCTGAACCAAAGGAGATGCAGACTATGACCCTTCATGAGCAGATGAGTTCACCCAGTCAGCAGAGAGTGAGGTTTCACATGCACTGACATTAAAACAAAGCACTGAGATCTCATGCACTTACCATTCGTGTAAGGGTTGACGGTCTTTTTATTTGTCATTACACGTGCTGTTGCATTATTTACCTAAGCACATAGAACACGGGATTAGAAAGGGTTACAGGAAGGGTCCATGTTACTAGTAAATGCATGCATTATTATTGCTATTAGTCATGTAAAAATAAAATGCAATTTAATTTATAGAAGGCAACAGGTGCATAACAAAATCATACTATTTATAATTACATTTACTTTCATAACCATTTTAACTTACAAATCATTTCAATAAAGCAACATCATATCATTTAAACTTTAATAAAAAGACATTAAAAGCAAATTAAAAGGTACTGCATAATTTAAGACTTAAGAGCATGCTTGTATTCCATGATAACACTGATACAATAAATACTCAAAACAGAAAAAAAAGATTATATGAAGGAACATGCAGTGGAGTAGAAGGG
>NW_010254602.1:21929-49237 GCF_000690775.1 Eurypyga helias
GGTACAAGGAAACAAAGAAAATGTCAAAAAAAGGGACAAACGAATTTTAGCAGTGTGCAACATAACCCTTTAGAAGAGAAGTACCATTGGAAAAGCAACATCTAGCATTCAACACTTGGAACAAGAGCCTTTTTCATTGCAAGAATTAACAAAATCATTCAAGCTTTAAAATCACAGCTAACAAAAGGATAAAAAGAGGGTGCATTATTTAACACAATATGGAGTTAACAATCTGAGTAAGATGTGCACGAAGTCATATCCTCAATCCAATCAGTGCCTCCCAGGCTTGCTTAAAACGTACACTCAATTACAGGCGTACCAATATAGAAAAAAATGTAGCATCAAGAAAACTTAATACAACAAGTCAAAAAAATTCACGTGGTATATCAGCGCTAAATACGTGAAACGGCAGATGGACTTCTCCACTTACCATTCAGCACCATCGCCAGCATGGGTATGTATACAGTTACCATGGTTACTGAGAGTTTGGTGAGGGCCCTAAGCGCTACCGTCGAAGGGGGAAAATGAAAAGGCAAAATATGCAACATCTTACTCAAAAGACGACAGCATTTTCAATTGGTATTTTTTTTTAATTCTAACAAATACGACTGAGGCAGTATTGAAGGGGATCCAGTGGTACTAAACGCATTTGAGATGTTTTTTTAATAGATATGAATGGCTTAGGCCATCCGGCCAAAGTAGCCTGCTTGGGTTCATTAAAAGTTAAATGGTAAAATTGGTCAGTCTCTAGTCTGGCTTTGTTTCTTTTTCTTGTACATCTTTTGGACGCTTCTTTCCCAATCTGAATTTTTTGAAAGCCACTGTGGATCCCACATCAACCCTGCAGCAAAAAAAAAAAAAAACCAAAACGAAACAACAAAAAAAACCACCTTTTGTTTGTTTTTGTTTTGTCTGTCACACTTTTTTTTTTGTTGTTGTTCTCAATTATTTTTCTTTTTTTTGTTGGCTGGTTTTTGGAATCTACTGCACCCATTGATTTACAAAACATCCAAAATAATAACTTCAAAATATTAAAACTTTCTGTTTTTTTCAATTCTGTCATCCACCTTTCAGCAATAATGATAATAATAATAATTACAAAAGAAATAATAATAAAAAACCCAAGTAAGGCCAGATTCTCTCTCTTTATATATAAATATATATATAAACAATGGGAAGGGGTAAGGGGAGCACACAGAAGACACCAATGATGCATCTGAAACAACAAATGAGAGTGAAGCAGACATTTATAAAAAAGATGAAAAGGAAAATATTTTGAACATGCACCTCGATTTTACGGCCCTCTACCACGGTGCCGTGTAATTTCTCCCTCGCCCTGTCCGCATCAGCACTATTTTCGAAAGTTACGAAACCAAATCCCTGCATGCAGGAGGGAGAAGGGGGGAAAACAACATGCACATTATTATTTCAGTCAATGACCACTTGTTTGCTTATGTTCTCTCTCTTTAATTTAATATTTTCTTGTCCTTGCTTCATTTCTGTAACATGCAAATTAGAAAAATTATAATCGTATTGAGATGTGCAATAAATAAGCGACAAATGTGAACAAATTTTTTCTGTCATCAGTTAGATAATACCCTCTGAGAAATTCAAAGAATGATACCAAAAATACCTTTCTACATGTCACTACAGAGGAAAATAAATCTAACAATAAGAAAATAAAATTAAAATAAAATACAGTGTCTTCACATAGAAAAAAATGAACTAATGAGAAAAGAAAATGAACCACATTTTACTGACATGCAGATATCAAAACAAAAGAAAAAACATGTGCACAAAATTCAACACTGAATGTCAATATACTCTAAATCATTGCCTACTTAATCATGCTGTTGTGATCATAAGAAACATTGTTCCCATGCAACACTAGGGTAACTTAAACTTTTGTCAAACTATACAGCCTTTACTTATTTTTTTATAAAAGAAAAAAAAAAAAGAAAACCACCAACAAATCAAAAGTACTTTTAGAACAAAGTATAAACTTTCTTGTATTAACAGATCAAATAAAATCACATGATGTGAATTGAAAAAGAAACTCTGATAAAGGAATAAAAATGCAAACGTTTTGAATAAGTTTAACTGCTTCATTTACTATTTATGTTTATTACTTTCCACATATAGATCATGCAACTGGTAAAACTCCAGAATCCCGTGTTAGTGGGACTCGGCAAACATGAAATTCTGCCTATGACAAATACTTTGCTTTATAGTATTAGACTAAACAAACATTTCCAATCCTACTAAAATTTTTATTGCACTAGATTAAAAACTGGTTATAGTGGCAAATATTTTTGAAAAAAAAAAATCAGACATCACAAAGCATTTTAGAACCATACACCAACCCTTTGAAGTAATTCTTACATTAGTACTCCAATGCCTTTGCATGCTTTCCCAAAGTTATCCGAACAAATAAGCTTCTATATCCTTGGTGTTCTGTCACAAAAAACGTGCAAGTTATACAGGGTTGTTTTGTAAAGAATAGGCATTGCTGCACATATTTGATGTCCTACTACAATCTTTTACTTTACTGTTACTTCCGCTTGAACTATGGGCTTAAAGTTTTCCCCTGTTCTGTTCCTCAGAACATGCGTCATGTCTCCCCGTTCTCCAGCCCGTTGGCTAAGCTTTGAGGTCAGTGGTCACCCACTTACTCTCTGCAGTTCTACCTACTACGGTACACACTGACTGCTTGAAAAATAAAAAAGAAAGAACAAAATGGAACTGAAAATATTTATTTATACATTTTATACAAAGAACAGACCAAATAATAAATTAAGGCAAAACTGACACCAAGCATTGAGAAAAACAAGAGATATGAACTACAAAATGAATTAATTGATAAAAAGAGTTTAGAAACTCTCGGGGATCATTATGAGAGTTATCTGGGCTATTTTACCTACTCAAAGAACACTTTTATTGATGTGAATTTATAACACAGAAAGTGACATTAATATACATTAGCTTAGCAGTTTATGTTCCATTCTCTTCGAAGTAGCCCAAATAGTCTGCTGCTTATTTTTTCTTCTCTTTTAAAGGCACACTGAAGCCTGAGCTCAGAAGTGCCCCGTCAGCAGTTCCACTTCTAGCTGATGCCACTCTCAGAACACCCGATTCCACACATTTTCTCCACTCTACCTTCCACAATTTTAGCACAAAGCCGCAACCTTGCTTGTCACAAGACACTGAGGATGTAACTCTCTTTTCCTTAAAGCACCAAGCGTGTTCAAGAGAAAGTAAATCCCCCTCCTCAGCACTAATCCCTGTGTTTTAGCTGCCAGCATAGGCTTTTCCTACACCTAAACCCATCCTCAATTTTTTTGCTTTATTTCTTCTTCGCTCCCTCCCATCTTGTAAAAGCTCCCTAAAACAAAGCAGCTCATAATTTAAGATGCCATTAAGAAAATTTCACAGCACCATGCAATAGCATAAATACGCCCGGTTCTGTTTGTTCTCCCCTCTCTACAATGCTGAATAACTGCCCCTTCTCAGAAATGCAAACATTTCGAGGGAGTTGTGGAGTCAAAATTTTGAATCAGCCTTCTTAGCTCACAGCACTAGCAGTTAATTTTTTTCAAACAACTGAAGGGAAAGATAAAAACCTAATTACATAAAAAAATTAGAAAAAGATATAAAGTGGAGCCACAAGCCAAGATAAGACAGGAACTTCAAAGATTCTGAAAAGAATACTCATTGTAATCTTTTAATTTCTTATGTTGTACTTATTCTCATAATTAATACTATTTAAATTAAGCTCTTATTATTTATGCAAATCTTTAATTTTACCTAGCTGACACAGAAACTCAATCACAGAACATGGATTCATTCATCTCACATTCAAATATCTACACAAACACATTAACAATAATTTTATATGCAGCTGATTCAACAATTACTTTAGCTTAGAATCCTGTGTATTTTGTTAACTAGTAATGTAAATTTCTGCATTTTTAAAGTCCATCAAATGACTTAATAATAGCCAAATTGGTACCTGAAAAAGTTATGTTTTAATTCAGTAACTGCTCTGGAGCTCTTCTTATTTGAAGAAATATACAATAATATAATATTAGATATGTACTACTACACATATACAAACAGATTTCTGAAAGTATATATAGGTAGTTTATAGCTGTATAGAACTTTAATTTATAGCTATAAAAAAATGGGACTTGTTGATGTTCCTGTATGCGTGCAGCCTTCAGTTGTGCCTGAGACAAAAGCCATTTGCAGCTCCATGGAGAGCTTTGGTGTTAAACCAGCAGAGCAGCGTTAAAACATGCACAGTAATGGAAGCTGTATTGCAAATTGTCCTTCCAAGACGAGTGGTAAACACATAGAAAGGTAAGTTACTGCCAGTTTTTAATGTTACTTTAATCAAGAGCTTCAAGTATTGGGAATGGTAAGACTCATTTATTTAAGACAGGTTCTTAAAAAGATCTACACCAAAACCATACTGAAATTCTTGCAATTCTGATAAAGAGTTTCAAATGTCATCGGTGTTGCCATACAACTCTAGCAAAGTTATCTTGACTGTTATTATGCTGCCAAACAAACAAAAATTTGTAGTATGAGACTTCTATTATTTTAGGGCTTCTTTTATGGCAAAATCATTATTTTATACTTCATGGGGTGCTAGAGCGTTACGGTTTTTTAACTTGCAACTCCATTTTTCTTAACTATTATGGTATAAAATAAGCTTAGTTCTGTTGTTTTTGCAAAACTATTTTTAGACATTAATTCTTGGAATAAAAAGAAAGCAACAAAACCAGAAAATAAAAATAATTCTAGCAATTTTTTATGCCAAACTGCAGCTACAAACAAATTTGAATTTTGATCCTGCAAACTTTTTTACCTGTGCTCAGTTTGAGACCACTTAGTAGTCCTTTCAGTTTCAGTGGGATTTTATGAAAACATAGATAAGCACTGCCAGGAATGGGACTTTAATCTGGTGCATCTTAAATCCTACAGAATGGACATGAAATGATCAGATTAAAACAAATAAACAAATAAAAAGATGTTCCTCTTATTCCCAATCCTGTTTGTTAACTTTTTATTTAACTCAGAGAAGCTAAGGGTACTTCTGCAAATTAAAATACTATGCAGCAATGCCTGAAATAACTCTAAACAACATGAGAAGCAGCATACTTAAGCAATGAGATACACCACAGAACTGCTTTAAGTATCTTCCGCAGCTTACTCAGAGTCAGCCATCACAGCACTGGATAGAAGTATTTAGTAAAAATAGGTCTTAGAGTCTCTAAAACAAAGTGTGTAACTGAGGTAATGAGATTACAAGCCGAAGTAGAGAACCCTCTTTGTGAAATCCTTTCCAGGAGCTTTTTAGAACAAGGCACTGGGATGTTTTCATTACTGCAAGGTCACTAGGAAAAAAACTTGACTCAGAAACACCTCTACCCAGCCCCCAGGTACTTTCAAAAAGCCTTATACTTATGCAGTCTGATGCAGACATGGTGAAGACTCCTACATATGTGAGACTAAACAAATGTGTAAACCACCACCAAAATGTGTGCTCACTTCCACTCCATCTTCAACAGAACCAATCAAAGGTGGGACGTGTGAGGTCTGTTGAAATTTATAATACAGTCGAGTAGAAGCAGGTTCTGGACAATCAGCATCTTTTGCACACACTATTGAACAGCCATAATATAATGATAAAAAAATTTCACCCAGAGTAGGAGACTCTAAGCCACCAAATTCCATTCATTTTCTTTACTGAAAAACCAATAAATGTTCCAAATGGGTTTGGGCTAGCAGGCAAGGGTACTAATTAATGAATATCAGAATAATTTTGGAATATAAACTAGGAATTTTCAGCTATTCTATTTAAAAAATAAAAAAGTGATGGCTTTCAATTTAGACTATGAATACAAACACAGTATGGGAAAAATTAAAATTAAACCAGAATGGCTTTAAGAGAGATTTATGGTATATCTGAATCTTAAAAAATGACTGATTACAGTATGTCTATAACAGGAAAAGAATTCCATCTCTAACAATAAATCTTATATAAGAGTTACAGGAAGACTGAAGCATTGGTGGATAAACATTCTCGTGTGTCTGACATGGAAGGAAAAGGAAAAAGATATCATGCATATGAAATACATAAACCCTTATAATGCAGCTGATTTCATAGGTGAAGCATACTGGGCTACAGTTTTACAGCAGCTAATGATGCTAATGCAGTCATAGACATTCTATCTTGCTTTATTTCTTAAATATTAAATAAATGGAAGTATGCATTTAAGGCAAAGTAATTTTAAGAAAGAAATGTTTGCAATACAGTAAGAACTCTTTTAATCAAATAAATGGTAAAATAGATTGTTTTCAAAGGGTTGGTGTACTGAAGCTTTAACTAAAGAGGAAAACATCTGCACTTAGATAATCTAGAACAATCACATATTTTCTCAGTTAAGTACTAAATAGGATAGTTATTAGGTATCATCATCATCTTTCATTCCAAGAGAGGAAAAAATACCTGTACTAATACAAACCTGCCTACAAATATCTGTAAGTATGGACTCATCTTGTAAAATAAACAAGATAATTACCACTGAAGAATAAAGACAGCAGAAATCAACATTCCCATAAAACAAATGACAGTTTGGAGTAGCTAAAATTACTCCCTTTAAAAGATACAAAACGAGTCCAATGATTTTCATGCCGCTTAGGAAACTGAATGACAGCTCAGAAGATCTTTCACTAGCATGGAATTTCAGACCTTATTTTTTACAGCAGTGCAGTTGTTTCCTTTTACTCATATATTTTAAACAAATTTCAAAAATCCATGCGTGAATTAAACTGCTTACCTTTGAGCCTCGCTCATTAAAAATAATTTCAACATCTAAGATTTTACCAAATTGCTGCAAAGAAATAGAAAAGTTACATGAAAATAAGGTATCTTCAACACTTCCATGATATAGGGTTCAAATGTTTGTTGAAGAAAATGGTGCATCACACTAGAAAGTTAATGAATATAAAATCGAAGATAGACAAGCACCAGAAAGTCACACTGAAGAGAAGCAAGATCCAGATCAACATTACAAGTGAAGTACACTTGTCACTGTCAGTCTACATATGCAGTTGTGGACTCTATGTTTAGTAAAACCACCTGACAAAGGAAATCATCATTAAACTCTGATCACAGTTAACTAAACGTCCCAATTTCTTTTTTTTTTCATTTTGTCTTTGCATATAATAGGTTACCTAGATGATCTTTAAGGTCCCTTGCAATCTAAACCATTCTCTAATTCTACGATTCCTTGTGATTTATCCAGTCCAGCTGCTATCACCATTTTTTGTTTTTGTTGTTGTTGTTGTTGTTGGGGTTTTTTGGGGGTTTTTGGTTTTTTTTTTAATGTAATGCTACTGGTTAATTTGCTTGGTGTGTAATAACAAGCAAGGATTAACAACTGCATGAATACTGTCACCCTCTGGCCATCCTTCCTTCTGAAGAACCTTTGTTTCAGATGACTTTTTGCAGCTGCTTCCCAGGACGGGTAAAGGAGTTTGGTTACTTCTACTGAACGGGAAGAAGACTAAACCAACTGAGAGTTTTGTCACTGGCATCAAGGGCTGAGGGTTTCTTTCCACCCTTACTGAAAAATGATAACCATTAATCCTTAAGCAATACTAGAGTATAATTTGGAAAACTAGAATGGATTCACACTTGATGGGGATTATTCCCTGCTCAAAACTGCACTTTAATTATAATAATAGTAGTAACAGTTATTACTATGGACCTTAAAATAGCACTCAAAATCATCTAGGCATTGTTCACATGCACAAAACTTGGTCACAGTTGCTATCTCAAAGAAAAAGGCTCTCTTGGACTTGCCTTAGTAAGAAAATAAATGTTGGACTCAGGCAGAGTTTAGTTTGTTATAATTATTATTGTCTTTGTGAGATATTTTGTGATGGGACACCGTAATGTACCAGTGGGTCGTTTCTGTCATTTCATGTGTCATTAGTGTGCAGTATGGGTCAGTGTTAACACTGATAAGTGACAAAATATATTAAACAAAAAGGTAGAAATTAGAGGCAGGCAAGTGAAGTGTAATCTGATAACAGTCAAAAAAACTGCAGAAATGAGTCTCTATTCAATATTTTGATATATGATAAAAAATTACAGGCCAGAAAAGACAGTATTCCTTCCCTAGCTTATTAAAATATTTCAACTTGGTTATGAAAATCAACCAACATTTGTTATCCCTTGGCTTATTTTATGTTCTTGTATTCACCATCTAATTAACGTTTTAACTGCAACTTTAGCCTATGAGCAGACATTGACTTAATGTTTAAACGATCCTCCTCTGCCATAAAGATTATCTACTAGCTGTATAACGTTTTTCATGATGCAGTACTACCATATTTCCTATCAGATATTTCAACTCACACATGCAGAAATTTCATTTTTCTATCAATTCAGAAGCCAAAAGTCTACTGCTACCAAGGCATTCTAAATCTAGAAAACTCTAGCTGTTCTCCAGTGTTAGTCATTTGAGACCTAAGACTTAAAAATATTGAAAAGAAGTATAGTTTTTATTCACTTATAAATTGCTACAATCCCTCAAAAAATAAAGGTTCTTTCATTTAATGTACTATCAAATAAAATCCATCTATCTTAAGTGGTTTGTTTAATTTAAATAAATTTGCATATTTCCCCCTAGAGGGTAAATTATTACGCCTGGTGCTATTTTGCTGATGTGCTGTAAGCTGCATTTAGGGGAGGTTACTCGTAGCAAGTCAGATAATGCGTAACAGTCACTCTCATTTCCCAATACATCATTAGGATTCTTTTTCCAGCATCTGTTTCCTTGATTTCATACAAATAAATAGTGAAATCCACAATGTCTTAACTCACATACAAAGAAATTAGAAGTTAAAAATCTGAACTGAACATAAACAATGGAGAGAAATATAGTGCCATGAGGTACTTGATGCTACACTGTATAAGAAACTAAGACAAAAGACAATTAAGTTTTAGTGAGTCAGAAATAATAAAGCAACAGGGCCATGAATATTTAAGAGTAATAAACTGGAAAAGGAAAAGCTGGGTTCTAGTAGCTGATCAAATACTATTTCTAGATTTTATTTAGTGACGTTTCAAAATAACACTAAGAGTTCTTGGAGAAGTGAGAAGACACCAGTTCTGACCTCTTACGGTCATAAGCCTAGAAGTAATGGAACGTGCTGGCAAAGACTTTAGAAGCTTACAGACCTACAGTACCTGTGGGGATGGATGAGGGTTCCTACTCCTGGATTTCCTGCTCATATTCAACCCATGTCTTCTATAGACTTGTGTCGCTTGCTCATGAGTTCAGACATTGACTATTCTACATCTTCTTCTCCAAAATCAATACAAACAGGCATATAAACCCAGATGTGTACAGCAGGAGTTTTAAGCCAATGTAGGTAGCTTTTTTAAAATACAATAAAAACCAGAACATAACATAGAGTACCCTCATCTGTATCACCTACAGTGGAACCGGTAGAATTTGTTTTTTCCAATTGTGACTGGCAAATCAGATACTGCACTCAAGGTTGCCTATAATATAAAATACTTATTGCAACACAAGTATAAAAAAGCATAAATAAAGTATAAGTACTTACACCAAACATTTGTCTAAGATCTGGATCCCGGAATCTGAATGGTATATTTGAGACGTGAAGCCGTTTTGGTTGTGATTTGTTTTCTGTGTTTTCAGAAGATTGTGTCTGTTGCTGGCCATCGGTCTGTGCTGCATCATCTGTCTGCTAAAAGGGTAAAGGAAAACAAAGTAAAGCACACTAAGTATTTCCACCACTCTTATTATAAAGTGGTGGCCTTAAATTCTCAAAAAAAAAAAAAATTACTAGAAAGGAATTAAATCTGTTCAGACAAAGGCACTGAAGAATGGGAAAAGTTTAAATATGTGAAATTCAAAGCCATTTCTATATCTGTCTCAACAGTATATGTTTTCAGTGATGTTTTTAATATGTATTTGGAATAAATTGGAGAATAGGAAGATTATTACTTGTTGATTTTCTTAGCTATTTTCAAATAATGCATAAATATGTCTCCCTATAAGATTCTGAAACCCCTTTAACCTGATCAAGTGTTTGCCAATGGAAGAAACTGAATCTCCAAGTCTGAATAACAGCCTACTTGCAGAGGCAAGCTGTACACTTTCAAATAAGATTAGTACTTTCATTCAGAGGCCACTGGGGCTTCTACACAGGAGGTCATAACACATCACACATCCTAGTTGCCATTTCATAAGCTGTGCTAATGGGCACTAGAGGGTCATTTTGTCTAGATAAATGGTCACCATTACGGAAAAGGCTTTGAGTTGTGAAAGGAAGCAGAAGTATAATCAGTGGTGAAGGTTGCCTGACATAAACGTGTGACCTGAAAACAAAGTTTTACAGATTTTCTTTCTTGCCAAAATAAGATCACATCATGCTACTTCTTATAGGGATAACCTTCCCTAGTTTTAAAATGCTATTTTATAATTGAAGGACATTGTTGTGCATTTCAATTTAACAAACAAACAGAATTATAAACCCCTAGAGAGATTTGGAAAAAAACAGTGTCCTTCATCCTAAAAGTAAAAACAAACAATGCTGGTCTATCAGTATATTATAGAAAATTTTGGGCTCTCTTCTTTAATGGTATCTTGCAGTGCCTAATTATTCACTGCAAGTACAGCATGCATTCACTAGAATATTTTGCACAGGTATATAAAAACAGTATAGTTATTTTCTTTTCCACTGGTACAGGGTATATGGAAAAAACAAAGAGGGAAGTAGATAGCTGAATGAAACTAGAAGGATCATCTTACAACTGTCACTATTTTCTCTGTCCTTCCTCTTCCTTCTGAGCATATGCATCTTGCAAGTATTTTCTCTTGTGTTCAGTGTTATGGTTTAGCTTGTCTTTCTGACTTTTTACAATTTAAAAAAAAAAAAAAATCTCCCATTTCCTGCTAGTATCAAATTTCTTTTGAGAGACAACAGTTTTTAGCAAAATAAAAATTGTTAGATAAAATGAACCTTACCACACAGTTTTAGTACCAATAAGGCTGTTGAGGAAGCAAAAGGACTCAAGCAGAATACATAATTTACACCAGCAATAAGAACACTTTACAAATAAATGGCCTTATCATTCCTGCAGGAGCATCAGTTCATCAGCAGTGACTGCATTTAATGGGATAGGATGATATTCATACACAAATACAAGCTTTTGTGTGAACTAAAGGGTTTTCAAGTGATCCAAACAAGGAACTGGGATAATTCAATTGTAAACCTAAGACTGAGTCAGTGTCACCCACACCTCTTCATCTGCTACCCCCTGAACTGAAAGCAGTGTCCCACAAATTAAACAGTTCACCTTTACAAATTTCTAGTGTTTTAAATACTGCAAACAGCATATAGCTGTTAAGAGACAAAAACATGTTCCATACTAATGTCTTGCTACCTAAAACCAACCGAAAAATTCAGAATTTAGATCTAGGCAACTGTTTCATCTATAAACGTCACAGAGATTACTTTCTACCTTCAGACCTTCTCCTCCTAAAAGGACAGGAATAAGAAGGCAGTTTGGTATGTGAGAGCAGCTGGGGAATGAGGAACTGGAAATTTGAACTGTAACACTCCAGAAGAATTTAAGGTCAATCAGCTTAATCTGAAATGAATTAAAGAATTCTGAAGGTGCTGTTCAGCTCCAGGAACAAAGGGTGCCCCAGGAAGAAATAATATAATCAGCATACTGTATCCATGCAAATTGGAAAAAGTAATTTCTGTTCATTATATTAATATAGACAATGAGAAACAAGGAGTAGGAGGGTTGAACTGTGCATAATTAGCATAAAAAAACATTAGGGGAAAATTCCGTACCAAGAACAGATGCACTGCCAACTAAAAACCAGTGAAGTTTCTGAAAATGATGCTAAAATGAGGGAGCTGCAAATTGTAGGTGAGGTGGGTAAATCCAGGCACAGTTATTTTCTGGGTATTACTTTTTGATTTTACTACTTTTGTTCACAGAAATCTGAAATTTACAGTTTCAGCAAAGAACATCTAAGAGTTTGGGCAGTGATGACTGAAACCAGAAACTGCAGAAAGTCATTATCCACAAAGATTCATCCCTGTAAATGCCCTAAAGAAATCTGTGGCAGAATTAACAGAACTAAACCTTTTAAAATATACCAAAAGGCTTGACAATATAACAGTGTCTTTACAAAGCATAAAGATTTACATTCACAGATTTACAAAATCTACAGCTGAGCCTAGGAGAACTGGAGAAGGATAACTGCAAATTGAAATTGGAATGTAAAGCTCACACAAAAATTTCCAAGTAACACCAAGGAGGTAAAATACACACAGGACAGCAGACAGGCTGGATTTTGCAAAATCCCAGGAAGTTTCAAAGCCCTGTGGACACGAAGAACTAAATACAATTTACCTTACACATAATGATACATTTCAAGAGAGTATTTTCATTTCTATAGGATCTAAAGACCGGTGTTTAATATTTCTTTAAAAATTAATTGGAAGTTGGTATGTGACATTAGCCTTGCTACATCCCTGCAGTCTAGTATGCAATCAGTACAAGTCCTGATCTATTATGGGTTTGGTCTCTTGCGATACCCTCTCTTGACTCAAAAAAGTAAATTAGTATGCTTTATGCAAAACAAATAAATAAATAACGCCCCTAAGCATTATTATTAAACAGAAATTACATAGAAGGGAGTACAGTCTGTGTGGTTTTTTTACATGACCTAATTTTTTAGTACAAAGCTGTATGAAAGTTCCCTTTGTGTATCAAAAAAGTAATGAATTTAACTTTGTGAAGAGATCATGATAAATAAACCAACTATTCAACACATTTTACTGCTGGAACTATCTGTTACCTAGTGGTCTTTGCTTTTCCTTGTGTGTGTATTGGGTTTATTTCCTATAGAAAAAGGCAATGTAAATTCATATACAGCTTCTAATCCATTATAATCTTGTTTATGGAACTGCTCTCTAACCAGTGATTTTCCATGCTGTATTTGTGCAGTTTGTTATTGCTGTGTAAACACCTTGCATTTGATTTCTTTGAATAGCATCTTATTTTTCTAGATGATACCTACAATTTATCAAGATTATTTTGAATTTTAATCCCGTCCTGCAATGTTCTCACAGTCCTTCCCAGCTTGGTATTGTTGCAAATTTAATAAGTACATACTGAAAAACACTGAGTCACCACAAATCCCTGCAGAATTCCTTTCAATAAATCTCATTTTGATAGTGAGGTACTTCTTAAACACAGTTCCTAGTTTTTCCCCCCAGCCTATTCTAGTTGCACGTTTACCACATTTACCAGCTTGCTTAAAAGCAAGTCTTGTGTGAAAGTGTCAAAGGTTCATGAAAAGCAAAATACAATATTCAAGGCTTTTTCTTTGTCCACAAGGCCACTGTAGAAGTAAGAGACTGTATCTTTTTGACAAATCCATGCTGGTGGTTGTTCTTCTTGTACTTTCAAGTGTTAGAAATGCAGTGTGCATTTACTTTTTGAGTATCTTCCCAGGACTGAAACTCTGATGACAGCACATCCCTTTAGCCTATATAACCAACATTCTCTCTCCCTCCTTAAAAAACAGGATTATGTCTACTCTACTCCAGCTCTCCAATCCTGCTACTCATTCTCCAGAAGGTAACAGACACAGACACTAAAGGATCCAAAATATTATCGGTTTAACATTTAAATACCTTGGAACAGAGCTCATTAGAAACAGTTAGCTGAAAAAAAAACCCTACCACGCTGCAATTACCTGAATATTCTTTAATCGGTTTATTCCCTCTTCAAGACTGACAACTGTTTCTGAGAGTTGTGAAATTCTTCTCATAATCACATGTCTGAGGCTGACTTTTACAGTAGGGAATCATGCAAAGAAGAAAGGTTCACTTACCCTTCTTCCTAAGATTGCATTTCATCCACATCCCTGGCCGTCTTCAAGGCCAGGCTGGATGCGGCTTGGAGCAACCTGGGCTAGTGCAAGGTGTCCCTGCCCATGGCAGGGGGGTTGGAACTAGATGGTCTTTAAAGTCCCTTCCAACCCAAACCAGTCTGTGATTCTATGATTCACTCTCAAAGATTTCGTCTAGTCTGGCATTAAGGATCATTTTCTCTATCCTGGCTCAAATCCCCTCTAGATGAACCTAGTTTTTGCAGGTATGAGTTTTCCACATAATTTTGAATTTTTTAATACCATTTCATACTCTTTTACTGTGACAGAATTGGTCACAACATCTCCATATGAGTACAATGTGGTCCAGTGTGGTCACAATGTACAGGTGTGGACACAATACAATGTTTATTACAGGGCATCAGTAAATATCCCAAAACAGACTGCTTCCATTTGCAAAGCCTGAGGTATGGAATGTCTATGAGACTGTAAAGTTCCTAAACATTTCTGGAACCATACAACATGCTTCACAGCTGTTAAAGTTATCTAAAAATAAATCCATTGGGTGACAGTTCGAATGACTTTAAAAGAAGCTGTTTTTCTAAACAGGTAGACCAAGAAGTAAAGCTACGAATGCACTGCGAGAACTGGTAATAACGGACCCTTGGTGCTATAAGAAATCAACGGTAACTGCAAGTTGTCAGCACCCTTGAAAATTACCACAGACTGGCTTTTTTCCTATGCATGTCAGTCAGCTCTGTATCAGGTTAGTCTGTAGCTCTGAGGTTTAAGATGTCATTTGTCATCTTCACCAAAAGGTCATTTCCAACGAATTGCTGCATGACTTTTTTCCTGGTTCCACTGAGAACGTATTTCTAATTTAAAAAACCTAATAAACAGTTACATATTTCAGCAGATTATTGATGAGTATTGCCTGTGGGGAACAACAGGATGAAAACTTCGGCATCCTATTGACTATAAAGTGACAGACACTGCTACAAAATCTTATTTATGTAAAAAACATTTGCTATGGATATTTATTAATACACAATTGCAAGTTCCCAGCACCATTTCATGTTATAAATGTTAAAATAATTTGCTGGAACTTGAATCTTTTAACGACTGTTGATTGCATTTGCAGGCACTTCATAGAGAATTGAGATGCTCAATTTTCCATAATAATTTCTAACTCAATCGATATATAAGAGCTAAACAAGTTTAATCTTGGTGAAATTTAATTTAGGCATGGACAACATTCCGAGAAAACCATGTGATGCATGCCTACATCTCTACACGGAAATATGTCTTCATATGTCAATTTTAATTTGTCATTTCAGAGAACAAATATTCCTCTCTATCTTTAGACCCTATCATGCTATTATTATTCGTTGATCGTTCTCTTTATAGTTCAATTTTCTGTTGACCTTTGTCTAGTCTTATTCAATACATACATATCTCCATTTTAATAAAAATGTTTTGTGTTATCATCTCATAAATATTGAAGAGAAACTACTTAAGACAAAAAATGAGGAAATCTATCGAACCCCTCAGAGAAACAAACATCATGAAACCAACTAGCCAATTTAAATGATATAGATATGTTCATAATATTGCCTAAGTATAGAATCGTATTAATATTTATCACTGAACTTACCAAGAAAGATACCAGAAGTGTGCGGAGGTGTTAATGATAATAACAAAAATTTTAAGAAACTTAGTACTAAAATTAGATGCTCCTGTATACTATGTTTCATTATAGTACCTGAAGTAATTCTCTGCCAGTTCCAAATATACTCAGGACAAAATGACTCAGAAAACTTCACTGGTTTGCATTCAGACAACCTTGTTACTGAAACTAATCCAAGTTACATTTTGATATGAAACTTTCCTTTGAGTCTCAGATGTCTTTAATATTTATACACATTTTACAGGAATTTGTTTTTACTGATTTGCTATTCTCCCTCTCTCAGTACATGACCACCTAGGCCTGCCATACTCCTTGCCTTTTGCAGCCAAATCACACATGCTGCTTTTGGTTCCCATTCCACCACATACTTGCAATTAGAAATTATTAAAGAATCTTCATTTATATAGTCTTCAAATTTACAATGAAAGTCATAAATACAGAATACAGAACTAAAAGACCAAATTCTCACATCCACAGAAATAAAATGAGATGAACCCCCTTCACTTCAGTGAATTACTGAAGGCTTAGGAGTTAGAATAAAATAACATTAAAAACATTTTTACAGGAAAGCAGACCCAAATCAAAGAGGGTGCTTCAGATAATGATTTTATATTTCATATAATATAATTTGAGTATAAATATATGGTACACTTTTAAACCAAAGCCATGATCAGGAAAGTTGAAATAAAATCTAATGTTTTGTAAAGAAATTCTTTATCTTTACCAAAATGCAAATTTTTTGTCTCCATAATTCAGTTCTAGAAACAGAAATCTTCACTCAAGTTCTTAAGACTTCACACTCAAGTAAAATTCTTATGATCAGCTGAAAACACTGTTTTGGCTAGCCTAGTTTTTCCACAACTGTCACTATAAAAAATTCTTCCGTTTCACTGACAGGAGGTTAAATGCAATGAAAAATGAGGAGTGCCAGTTATGCTGCAAGTTTTTAGAATCTCAGTGGTTGAAAAGTTTCCTTCTAACAACTGGCATGCATGATTCTTAATACAATTTGCTTTGTAGTGATCATGCAAATGCAGGTAGTGGCCTGTGTTGTACTCCTGAAGCACCAATCAAGTTATTTCTCAGAGAGAAAGAGCTTGTGAATGTCTTCTAGGCATTATTTGATTAAGTTGACAATATTGTGTGAGCAATGGTTGAGTACCCACTGTGCCGTATTTTTGACCAAATTGATTTGTGTAATGAACACTTGCTCTGTCTCTTCTCTAGCCTGAACAGGGCTCTTGATTTAACCAGTGGTGCTGGAAGCCAAGTGAATTTACAGCCCCCACAGTCATTCTCTCTCAATCTGGAGAGAATAGCAGCAGCAGTACATGAGCAAGCATAATTCAATACATTCTGCTATAAGCGCAGAAAATAATATCAGAGAGCTCTGCAATATACCTGTTTGATTTGATTTGTAAACCTGATAAAAAAGCAATCGAGAAAAGTTCAGCAGAAAAAAATATATATGCGTCCAGAGCAAAACTGTAACCATACTGAATGTGTACAAAGAATTGAAAAAATGCATAGCGAATCAACTTCATGCATTCCTTAAATAATATTGTGCATTTTCCATTTAAAAGGGGTCTAGATTCTGAAAAGTTGCTTTTCCATTAAAAAGTGAGCAAAGAGAATAAATTAAAACTGCATTTGGGACATTCCGAACATACTGTTTCCCAAATATACCATAAGCAGTGTACTGACAAATGTGATGGGCTTGTAACTTTCCTGTTTTCTTAAGCAGATTGACTTATCAATTAATCATGCTGGTTTTGATGAATTTATATTCTGAAAAGTCCCAGCCCTGCAATATGCTTCCCAGAAACATAACAACATAGAGCAAAAGGAGTTATCTATGCAGATACATCTGTTTGTATTTAAATGTTTACACAAAGGTGTACACATGAAAAGAATTCTATCATTGTGCTTTTTACAACTGTGATAAAAATTACCAGGAGTACCAGTGACTTTTCTTGTCAAGTGCATCTCTGGTATCTTTTTCTCATGAGTAAATATCAATAGCAAAGTCTCATTGCTTTCAGGATATTACAAGGTGAGATTATTTTTTTCAAATTCTTTCTAAAAATAAAGATATTTTAAGTATTTCATACTGCAAGGCTTGCAGCTCATGCCACATCAATTTATGCCTTTAAGAATCCATTTCTGAAGGAAATGTGCACTGTTCTTTGTGCTGATCTAGTGCTAAGTGCACACAGATGTGGGACTGCCATTATGCAAAAAGAAATGTAACAGTACAATCATGACTGTATTTGATAATGTTGCTAAATTTCCAGTGTAACTGAGTATTTCCTACTCTAGGATTGATTGGTTTCAGAGATACTGAGGCTTAAACCTTGCAGGAGAAACACTGACCTTGTTTTCAGTGATAAAATTCCCTTTTATTTCAGCTGGATCAGAACTTCACCCTAATATTATACCCACATGGCAAAATAATTTTGCCAATCCCATTAATTTAACTCAATTTCCCACACTACAAAAGGTATGATGTTCCTATTTTCATATCCTTTACGAAACCATTTTACTATCCAAAGCACCAAATGAAAACAAACCAAAGCAATGCCTTCGTCACCATACTCTGTGACAGTTCTGACAAGAAACACACCGAGGAGCCAAGTCTGTTTTGCGAGGCTGTCTTCTCCCATCCCTAAAGCACTGAGCTATCACACTGGCTGCTGACCAGACTATTTGTGCGTAAGAGCGACCTCCCATTTCACTACTGTTAAAAATATGTTAAAGGTTTCCTTGTGCCTATTATTCTTATTAATAATATATATCTTTCAAAGTTGAGATGAAATGTGAGAACGCACACTTCGCTTGCAAGCTGTATGGCATTTTGGTGACCCAAGTGATGAAGCTGGACAGAATAAGCAGCCTGTTCTGTACAGGCAAAACAGATTTATCCATATCATAAGAAAGCAATTGCTTTGTGTAGAATGGCATTTAGAAACAAAGGCAAGGAAAAGTGGCTACTCTCCTGTATGAGCTAGTCCAAAATGCTAACAACCTAATGAAATATCTGCCTCAATCAAGTTTCATATCAGGCAAGTTCACCATCTTTTTCTCCCCAATATAGGGGACCAGAATAGCCCCTACACAATTCCACATATCTCATACTACATTAACAGAAGAGCATGTAATGGAGTTTGACAACAAAGCTTTATTGAGACAGTGAGAAAAATGATCAATGACGCACCTGTACGCCAACTCACAAAATCACCAGTAGCAAACACTGGATCATAAGGGATTCCATGGCTCCGGTGGGCTGCCAGGGACACTTGGTGTCCCCCTCATCTGGCAGCAACAGCCAACTGTGCAAATGCATTTTGAATGTGGGCAAGAGTGGCGTCGCCCCTCGACTCCACCAGCAGCAGTGTGATTTCAGAGAATCATACCTTGCATGAATAACGTGGGCAGCATCCTGCCGACACTGCTAAAGCTGGTCAGAGGCAGGGTGTCAGCAGTCTGTCTACACTGCTGATACGGGGCAACGGGCAAGGTGTCAGGAGGCAGGGTGTCAGCGCCACTTTTTTAAGTGAGAAGAGCAACCATCTGTCCTCTGGAACATTTTAAGTTGGATGTCCTTGATCAGTTGGATGAATACGATTTACTACCAGGCAGACAATGTAAAGTGGTTGACACTGACTGGGACATCTGTTTTAGATATACTGCAACACACAAACATACCCCAGCAGAATCCCATAATCCAATTTACAGTGAAATTTAAAAAAATCATTTTGTGCTTTGCTTCAGCAGTTTCTATGGTTCCTGCTATAGAACATGCTTTGGGGTTTCAGCATATTGGGTATTGTTCCAGGCTGAGGACTTCAAAGCAGCACTGATTATTTCTTTCATTTCTAGATGGATGCATTCTGGATGCTGATACCACAGACTACAAGAAAGTACTGCTATTATTGTGATAGCTTATGCACAGAAACCTAGCAACTTAAATAAGAGATCATTAATTTTGAGGACAGATAGGAGCAGTAAGATAGGTTTCTTAAGCTTCTGGTACTGCAGGGCAACCAAAGAGTTATTAATTACTTGGCTACATTAATTATTTTCCCAATCTATCTTAACAAAATGGAATATAGCCCTTACACAGTGCTTTACATTGCCATTGCTGGCTCATCATTTTTCTTCTAAAATAGTCAGCAGGATATCAGGGAATAGCATATAAATCATGGTTGGAGTGGAATCACAAGAAACCATAAATGTTTTGGATTATGAATGTGTTGTCTCAACACTTAGGCAAAATTTTTTGACATAAAGAGCAGATATTATTTTTAAAGGAATATTCATGATAGGTTTTCATAGAATTTTGCGTAACTAAGCAGTTGCCAAGTTCACTTAAGGACATCCAATTGACATCAGCATATCAATAACTTCAAATGGGAGAAGGAATTATAGTAGGTTGCCTTAATGTATTATTTACTGTTTGTATCGATTCAATAACTATTTCTGACCAGCTACTGATCCCATCCATGAACATCACAACAGCAACAATTAACAAATCTGTTTTATAGTCAGCTTCATCCTGGCTCCATTAGCCAAGAAGGAAATGCATACACTCTATGCACATTTTCAGCAGTTTATTCTACATCGACACAAAATAAATAATTAATTAAAATTAGACTAAATTATTGTGAATTATTAAAAATAAATTCCTTGGGTTTATCCTTAAAAAAATTTAAGTGGATACACTAGGAAACATTTTACTGGTTAAAAGACAAAAGCATTAGTTTAATCCAAATTAGGTATCTTAAGCAGTGCTACACAGACACAAAGAAATATTAAATTAATTTTTTAATTCCTCTTTCATCTATTTAGCTAGAAGACTATTACTTCTGATGTAATTCTTGCTGCTCTTTCAAAGGACTTCAATAACAAGAATGAAGTGTTTAAGTATAACTGTTTCAACACTTGAAAGACTCACGGAAAATCAAGACAGGCAACAAATGAAAACATTAAAAAAAAATTACCATGAAAATAAATACAAAAAATTTATCAGAAATTATTAAAGGTTTTTTATCACTGAATGGGAGCTCTAGCTTCACAATGCACAAGCTTGTTTGATAAATCCGTCAAAGTATTACGAGAACAAAAAGCTATCAGTATCCTCAGCACTAAAAAATTACTTGCTCATGTAATTTTTGCCCTCAAATTACTCAACATATTTACATCCTAAATTCATCTCTGTTATTTCTCTCACAATGGAGCTTGTTTCCTCTTCTGTGTCTAAAAAGAAACATAATGCTAAGGGTGTGGTTTCACAATCAATTAAAGCATCAAACACACCTGACAAAAAAGTCCTGCCTTTTGTGCCACCTTGGGACTCTGGTTCCTTCCACCCCACCTTCTGATTACTCTGGTGCTTGTATAAATGAATGCTGGTTCACACCCGCTGACCCAACTGGAAATTTACACTTCATAAAATGAGTTTATGAGCTGATCCAAATTACAAGTGAAGAAAGGGACATAAAAATGTAAATGATGTTGGGTAAGAGAAAGCTGGAGGACAGCCCTACTCCTTTCTATGGCAGAACAGCCGTAGGTCACCTTAAGCCACTTTGGAAACAGCCACTTACCCAGTCCACAGAGAAGGACTTCAGGGATTATGGAGTTATACTGATAAATTATATAGAACGGGATTTTGAATACTTTCTCTGGAAGTATTAATGGGGAATGGACATGATATGTTCTAAATATCCAAAAATATAGATCTGCCATCTACAAATGTGTATCAGTAAGTAACAAAGTTTAAATGAAGAGGGATGAAATAGTCGAAGAAATACAGAAAGACTTTTTGTAAGGCTTACAGGTAAATATGCCTAATAGTTATGAAAGTTCTAAACCACTTTCTTCTAAATTACATTTTGAAAGGCAGTAACATGCTGGCAATAAATCAGGACACCGCTCTTGAGACCAACACTTTGACTGATGCAAACCTTGTGGCAATAACTTGGTTACTGGAAATCCAGTTGTTCTCATATCAAACTCGGTTATTACCTTAATATATGAAGAAATTATTCACAAAACAACATAATACAGAGGAAGGTGACTGTACTTTTACCTGTGGTCATTCACCCATGCACAAGCGTCTCTGTTATGAAATAGAATGAGATTCTTTTTTTAAATGTTCAAATTATCTTAAAAATTCTTGCAAGTATTATCCATCATAAGTCAATATTAAGTTTGCAAAGCTGCAATAAAGCTTATTAAATTTTGTTTTGTCAACAGGCTGAATCTGGACAAAAAAATATCTTTTCAAGTCTGTTACTATCTTGTACAATGCTGTGACATTTACTGATATTTGTCCAAATGAAAAATCATTAATGAAATACTATGCTACACAGCTTCAAAGGACATTACTTTCTTTAAAAGAAAGAGAAGTGTCTTTAGATGGAACATTTGCAGGTTTGGCTATGAAGAGTTGTTCAGAAAGCAGTGTTTACCCTCAGCTGGAGTCAATGTACTCCAGTTTCTGGAATTCCCCCCCTGAACTAGACTGATGTCATGCATGTAAAGTCCTTTTTGTAAGAGTTGTGTTGACACAACCAACTGCTGAGTGAACTTGTGAGAGCCGAGTTTCATGCTGAGAGAGAATGGTTGATTGCTACAGTGTAAGCTCATGACAAGAAAGAAAACGTGAAGCACAATAAAAGGTTTTTCATTGTTTGACCCCCTCACCTATTCCTGATTTCCTGCTGTTACTTTCCATTTGCTCACTTGCATGCCATAACCCAAGAAGTCATTTCTTGAGCCAGACAAAGAAGAATTTGAGGGTTCTCCATATCACAAAAAAACACTTTCTAAATCATGTTGCTTTTTATATTGAGGTATACACCAACTTGAACAGCAGTTCAGCTCCTAGACAGGATAGTAATTTTTCAAACTTACTTTACTGCCATTCCATGAAAAAATAGCTGGGTTTATTTCTCTTATTGGTTATGTTTGATACTCTCACATCTTGGCATGTTGCAACTAATGCAAGCAGCATTTCAAGAGAGATGCATTGTTTTGAATGGAAAAGCTGCCTGTGCCTGCTGTGTTCTATCCTTCCTACAGAACACCAGATGCACTATCAATGGAACATTGCTAGTCTACTAGCCCAGCCAAAGTCAGACAATTCCACACACTGGAATGCTATGCTTTACGTAAACCAGAAGCAGACTTTTTCATCCTTCTGTTCAAGCTCAGAGAACACCTTTCCTTCATTAATGTGGAAGACAATCTAAAGTTTTAGAAAATATCCTTTCTTCCTTCTCCCTTTAAAAAAAAAAAAAAAATCTAAAGAGTACAGGATGTTTCAATGAATTTGTAAAGGTTTTAAATCACCAAGTCCCATCTAGCTGTGAACACTAATCTTATGGTGAATTCTGCTTGATCATATGAATGTTGTTTGTTACAGAGCTTCACTAATGAAGTTTTATTGCAGAATTGGGCAGCAACTGATAGTAAAGTTTAAGGAAACATCTATTGAAGAAGTAGAAACAGAACTCAGATCCCCTTGAAATCAAATTTTCCTTCCCTGGAAAAGGGAAGCTCTCAGGAAATAGGGCAATCCTAGAATCAGGAGAGTTGTCACTGAGAGTTTAAAGCTATTTCCTATCTCTCCCTATTTCTCAAAACGAGCTTGTCAACAGACCTGTTCACTTGCTCATCCTCCAGCACAGCAACCAGAAATTCCACAGTCAAGATATACCTATTTTCATCTAACATCTGTATAGAGAAGCCATTAGCAATACTAGTCCCAAACAGTTTTGCTATCTCACTAGTTGACTTCTGGAATCAGTACAGCATGTTACAGCCAGGCTCCCTCAGCCATTATTACAGTTTCATCTACTGAATTCTCAGAAATGGGAGTGAATGTTGTTCACAGAGGAAACAAAACTGGGTCGAGTCACTGATAAACCAGAAGGTTGTGCTGCCATGCAGAGGGACTTCCACAAGCTATAGAAATAGGCCAGCTAGAATCTCATGATGTTCAACGAAGGGAAGTGCAAAGTCCTGCACTTGGGGAGGAACAACTCTGTGCACAGGGGAGTGACTGTCTGAAATGCAACTGCAGAAAAAGACATGCGAGTCCTGAAAGGCAAATGGGATCTGAGTCAGCAACATGTGAGGGTTTGGAGTATCTGACAAGGAGAGAATGAAAGCTGGGAATCTTCAGCCTGGAAAAGACTTGGAGGGGTCTTATCAATGTGCACAAATACCTGATGGGAGGAAGTAAAGATGAAGGAGCTAAACTCTTGTCAGTGGTGCCCAGTGACATAACACGAGGCAATGAGGCTGAAGTACAGGATATTCTGGTTAGATGCTGGGAAAAAAGAATCCTGAGAGTGTAATCTAACTCTACAACAAATTTCCCAGAGAGCTTGTGGAACTCCATCCTTAGAAATACTGAACACCTGACTGGACACAGTCATGAGCAGCCCACTCTGGTCGATCCTGCTTGGTTTGCCAGCAAAACAAGATCAGGTCCAATGATGATAATCAGGCCTGGATGCAGCCCAGTGATCCACAGGCAGGTACACAGTGATGGGGCAGATCTGAGGCCAGAATAGGCCAGAGCAGATCAATCAGCAGGACAGAGTCCAGTTCATCAGGTCCCATGGCTGGGGCTAAGCTGCAGACCAGTGCTCCTACTCTGTCACTGGGGCTGGACTGAAATGGTGCTCCTGGACCATGGGTGCAAGTGTGTTGGGAAGCCCAGGGGAGGCTCAGCAGGGCCAGTAAGGTCTAGAAGTGACCTCAGGGCCCTCATGAGGATCAATTCATAAAGGCTGATGCCATGTTGCAAGAAAATAGCATGCAAAGGAAGATCTAAAAAGGGAGTGGGAAAAATCTTCATTCGGATGAGCAAAAATTTCCTGCTTGACAGAAATTAGTGCTCTTGTGCTCTGCAAATTCTGCAAATAAATTCATTTTATTCTTACAGACTGGTTCTCCTTTTCTGACTCATTTCAATCAACATGCTTTTGTTTTTATTTTAACAGTACTGCATTAAATGCATTCTTTTATGTTGAGTGCTATCACAACAATAAAGTATCTGCAGACCAAATTTATGCCCTCCAAATTCAATGGTGTCAATCCACTTTAATTTGATTATTCTTCATTTGCACCTGTCCATCCTCACAGCATTGAGAATGCTACTCAATTTACCCAACCTGGTTCACAAATCTGCTGCAGGTGCATATGAAGAAAAAGAATACAACATGTAATCCCTAGGCCACATCACCTCTAAAAAACCTGATTTACTTACTGAACCAAATACTTGCTATTCATAACATTATGTGTTAATATCATAATATAATAATAATAAGATTTGGAATTAATTTTCAAACAAAACTTTAGACTAAACAAGCAAGATAAAATGATTGTTTTAGCTGTTACATACATGGAAAAACCCACACAACAAAAAATTCTGAAAATATCAGCAACAGTTCCGAGTTGCTCATTGCAATTATCTGGGCCAAACTTGCATCCTCTGCACACACTATTTCTTCTGAAAAAGTATTGTTTCAAATACCAGGATTCACAAATGTAATCATGCAAATGTTTATCCTGATCCAGTATCTGACATCAATTACTTTGAAAGATGCAAGAAACTCTCTAGAAAAACAATTATTCAGCAAAGCTCCCCGCTCAAAAAAGTTCCCTCCGTTAGCCCAAGTGGGAATGTGGCCTTTCTAAAATATGCCAGGATTACCTCTTAAAATATTCTGTGTATCCTTTTCTAAGTACAGGGGGGTTATGGTTCAGTTAATTCTTATTTGGTTTTATGCTACATATATTTATGCATTTGTAAAGACATCTTTTCATTCCTTTCCCCGTCATATACATCAAACCTGTTATTTCAGAAAAGTACTAAACTGTCTTGGAACACAGCTTCAACACACTTCACCTATGCCTGTTAGGGGGTAGAGCATGTATTGCATTTTACAAAATTATTTACAAGCAAGACACTCTTCGGGAAGGAAGGATTAATATGCTGCAGGAAGATACTCCAGCATAATCACTTTCATCACTGTGCACTGATTTACATAGTTGCATTATTTTCCCTTTAAATCCCACATGTATGCCTAAGATTCCCATATTCCTCTCCTGCACATTCTCTTTCCTCATATATATAGTCTACAGTATAATAGTATAACTGTATACATTAAAAAAATTATTTGTATATTTCCTTTTTTGTACAATCATAATTACTGCATCATCTGTCAGTTCCTGGGATTTTTATTCCTTTCTGAACTGAGGTGTCCTTCCCACCATTTCTCCTTAACCCCCATAACTAATTGAAGTCTCTCTATACACACTTTGTTTCACCTGTTAGTAACTGTAAGCTATAACGCTCACCAGATTCCTTGAACTACAGCTAAAGCCAGCTTTATTATTTCCTGCCAATTGAAAGAAAAAAGGCACATAAGAAAACTAACAAAATAATACTACTGCCAGATGTTGATCACACAGTCAGTTTATCAGCCACTACCCTCTGTGGGAATATTTCCCATTTCTGATAACCCAAAGTCTTTCATGAAATTTAAGGAATTATTTTTCCATTTTTTCACTGTACAACAAACCTCTAATGCAAAAGAAAGCCCCACCAATCCTTACAAGCCAACCATCTGTGTAGGTTAGTAGACTGAAACTGGAAAAAGGGAAAAAAAAAAGAAAATATTTTACAGTTATTTTTTTAATTCTGCTTCTAAACTTAAGTTTGTCTCCCTAACTTATATAAAATCTCAGCCAAACAGATACTTAGTTTCTTCAGTGATTTAGGGACATCCAAATACATTTCACTTCAATGCTGTTACAGAAAACATTTGGTAATCTAAAATATACTCAAACTATTTCATGGTTCATTTTTGTTCTTTTCTAGGTATGGAATTTTTCATTCTACTTTATACTCTTACTATATTTACCATTTTTTAAGAAAAAAAGGTTTGGTTATTCAGTTTGACAACCAAGTCTACACTGTATATACCATGATTCAGGAATGTGGGGAAATCACAGGGCAGGGTTTAACATATAAAGCCAGACTTTACTCAGGAGGAGCTTTTTGTGAGTAGAACTTAGACATTAATATGAGAGGAAGTTATTGCAGTAATTAACAGCTATTGGGAGTAAAACTCATTTAGAAATATAATAAACTCAGAATATTTAAACTGACTTCATCCAAAGAAAGATGAAAGAATAGCTTACAGAAATATGGCATGAATTGCATTTATATTTAGTATCATCTACTTTGGGAACAACTGTCCCTTCCTCTACTTCTACAGGAAATACTAACAAAATTGCTCTCTGTCAGACTTCTGGAAAAGGATTTACAACTAAACTGGCAAATTATAACCATCAATGTCTTGCTCATTTCCATCTCAGTAAAGAATACATCTGACCCAGAACACTGTGCATCTCGTGACCACTCAATAGCTAAAGAAAAAGTGTCACAAGCATTCTGAATTATTATTTACAAAATCAAAGAAGTAAAAGCAGGTAAAAAAATGAGACTCACGAGTGGATTTGAAATTCCTTCAGTTATCTGCATAACCATCCAATATGTCTTAATGACTGCAGTTATGAGATTATATAAATTAATGAAGAATATATATTTATTAACACATATAGTAGGGACT